>NC_134407.1:206537118-206837118 GCF_038048845.1 Mixophyes fleayi | reverse complement strand
GCAACACCGCGGATTTCCATGCGCAGCCCACAGTGTTGCAAAGGGAAATCCGCAATGCTGCGGTACCCTCTTATTGACACTTTCTGTGCGCAGCCACGCGCAATTGCGATCGCCGAACCTAATTGAATATGCCGCTAAGGCTTTTGATGACCGGGTATACCTATACAATGTGTTGCTCTGTTTTACATGAACTGAGGGCAAAGAAAACTCTATGCTCATCTCCTGTTGTCTGAAGTTTAGTAAGTGTAAACCATACTTGCCCACCCCCTGGAATGTCCGGGAGACCCCCCGTGGTGCAAAGCCCTGCCATTGCACCATGGGGGGGTCTCCAGGCCTAATTATGTGGATTGCTGCATCGCAAACCCCCACCGGAGATGTCACCCGAAATAGTAAAGTGTGCTGTAAACAGGTATTAGAGATACATTTGCAGCAAACTTTAATACTAATACAGAGCCTGATACATATTTGCCAACTACTTCTAGTTGGCGTCCGGGAGCTGCTGGGGGGAGGTGGGCGTGTGGGGGACAGGTCTCTGAAAATCGATTCATTTTGGACCCGGCACCCATGACGTAATGACGCAAACGCATCACTTTACAGCAGGGGCAGGCCCAAATGTCGCGATTCCCGGAGAATCGCGGCATTTTGGACCTAATTTTGCCCACTTTACTAGGAAGTGGGCAGATGCGCGAGACTGCCATACACTCCCGGGAGTCTCCAGGACATTCCGCGAGAGTTGGCAAGTATGGTCTGATACCAACTCCCAAGACCTGATGGGAGTAATCCCACTCTATTAGTACTTCTGCTAAATCTAATATAAAAATTAAAGTGTCAGGCTGCAACAGGGAGTTTTCCATGCGTCCATACACACACAGCCTAGGCAGATGCTATGACTCATACTCTCACGCCATGTTCCTCAAATCACTATGGCCTGCCCTAAAAAATAATAACATTATAGAGTTATTGCTATATACAGTTAGTGTAGCTCTCTGAGACATCAGCTCATTCTCAATCAGATACAGGTATTTAATTCTATCCAGAAGCATTGCTTATAAATGACTCTATCCCAAATGAACTGGCTGTTCAAGACTGGCATATAGAGAGAACACAGGAGTCCACCTTGTAAACTTGTCAGATCACCAAGAAGCTTTTGATTGGCTAAGTGATTGGATAAATATTCATTTTGTGAAAAAAGCACATACACTGCGTCAATAGAATGCATTGATTAATCAATCAATTGATGGATTACATTTTTGTACACCAAATTCATTTTAAATATAAACACGCAATCTTCTACAGAAAAGTGTAAACAATATGCTGTTTGCCAACAAAATGCAAAATCCACAAAATTAATTCTGTCAATGAAATTAATTGACCTTGTCAAAAACTGTATACCAAACCACCTATGCAATCAAAAATGTGTTTAGTGATCATCTAACAAATGTAAGAATAATTAATGAATTAATTTCCTGTCACAATTGTGAAAACAACCTGTCATGCAAGCCACTAAGCCAATCAAACGCTGTCTTCAATGAGTGATCATCTGACAACTGTAGGAGTGAGTAAAATAATTTAGCACTTGTCATATTTCTATAAAAGTCTGTCCCAAGTTGCCAAGTTATTGATTACTTAATTGCTGTATCGGCTTAAAGCAGCTCCACATCCCCTTTTGCAATAAACTGTGGCAGCAGAGTTCAGTGCAATACATGAAACTGAGAACTATCAGTCTGTTTTATGATTGGCTCATTGCTTTCCTGCCCTGTACTGGAACTACAAATGGCTGCCAGAATTCAGTGTAGAAAAACAAATGTAGTTACTATCAGTCATTGTAAGAGGCATGTGGCAGTGGGCTATATAATGTACACTAGCTACCAGAGAGGCATTTCTCATTTGCTTGTTTTAGCTTAGTGGTTACATTCACATGATCTACAAACAGTCAGGGGCAGGCTGGGCTGGGAGCAAGGGGGGCATCTGCTCCTTCATTTTCCTGGTAGACAGAGAGAGAGTGGAATAGATGCAGGCTAATTTATAAACATTTGACAATGGTCGGACTTTAACACCCCTGACAAGTATGGTCGTTCATACTAAATAGATGGCCAGTCAAGGCATTACCTGAAGGCAAGGTATTATACAGCTATTGTTGAAACACACATCAAACAGTCAGCGGAAGTGAGGACAAGTTTTCATTAAAGCTCCACAACTTGATGCTCCTGCAATTTTACATTTGGTCTTTGGATTTGGGGCTCCTGGTATTGCGCTGCACAAACGATTTTTGTGAGGGGCGTTACAGATGGTTTAGATCTTCTCTATGGAAAAAATGCTAGAGATGCCTCAGGTGTTATATGGTGCCTCGGGTGTTATACGCTGCCTCAGGTGTTATATGGTGCCTCGGGTGGTATACGGTACCTTAGGTGGTATACAATGTCTCAGGTGTTATATGGTGCCTCAGGTGTTATACGGTGCCTCAGGTGGTATACGATGCCTCAGGTGTTGTCTTATACAGTGCCTCCGGTGTTTTAAGGTGCCTCAGGTGTTATATGGTGCCTCCGATGTTATACGGTGCCTCAGGTGTTATACGGTGCCTCAGGTGTTATATGGTGCCTCCGGTGTTATACGGTGCCTCAGGTGGTATACAATACCTCAGGTGTTATAAGATGCCTCAGGTGTTGTGTTATACAGTGCCTCCAGTGTTTTAAGGTGCCTCAGGTGTTATACGATGCCTCAGGTGTTATATGGTGCCTCCGGTGTTATACGTGCCTCAGGTGTTATACAGTGCCTAAGGGGTTATATGGTGCCTCAGGTGGTATACGATACCTCAGGTGGTATAAGATGCCTCAGGTGTTGTGTTATACAGTGCCTCCAGTGTTTTAAGGTGCCTCAGGTGTTATATGGTGCCTCCAGTGTTATACGGTGCCTCAGGTGTTATACGGTGCCTCAGGTGTTATACGATGCTTCAGGACAATAATGAGATAGAAACATTGGCACCAACCCACTCTGACCTGTTTTGCGAGTCTCTTCCATATGAACTAATGTTTAATTTATATTTATTTATAGACACATGCCTTGACAAGCTGATATACTTTCATCTTGATTATTGCTGCCACCTACTGGTTTTCTGCTTTGTTTCAATATCTCTCTTCCACTCTCAGTTCATTCTCCCCCATAACTGAAGACAAATAATAAAACCCTATTCCCTGCCAACTTCTCCATTCACTTACCTCCACTGAGTGTCGCCCTCTAGCCTATGCCTTTAGCCTGGCTCTCTACACTGGCACATACCCATCTTCCTTCAAACACGTTTTCATCTCAACAAAATAAAAACATCTTCTTGACTTTCTGCAATTGAGCTTTCGTTCTCCAACATTCCACTGTAACTTCACTTCTTCATATTCTTCATCTTCATCCTCCCGGATCGCTGTGCTGCTTTCAGCACTATTGATCACCAACTTCTTCTGTACATCTTTCACTCCATTGGCCTTTGAGACATAATTCTTTCCTGCGTCACTTCCTACTCACCCAGGCGCTCCTCCAGCATCTCTACCTCTGCCACATTCTCCCCTTCTACTGCCACTATCTGTTGGGGTCACAGATAGTGGCACCTATACTCTTGGTGAACTTCTTTGCTCATTCAGTCTCCAGAACCACCGCTACGCAGATAACACCCAAATCTACTTCTCCTTCACTGGCTGCTCCCTACTCTCTGTTTGACCAACTATCTCTCTGCTATCTCATCATTGATGTCCCAAGTTCAACATGTCCAAAACAGAGTCACCACCTGCCCTCATATCTCCCTCACCATCAACATCATAATTTCCTGGCAAGTCGTCTGCTTTACTCCTCACATTCAGTCTCTCTCAGATCCTCCTGAATCCAGTTTAGATTATTCCCCTACAAAGAACTCTATATCACCCCCTCATATATCTTAATTCTTATCTCAAAAACTCTCCCTCACGTCCCCTTAGAATTACTTGATCTGCGCCTCACCTCATCCCTGATAATTACCTTACTCCTGCATACAAGACTTCTCCCGGGCTACGCACTTATGGAATTCTCTAATACTCACCTCCAGCTTTCAAATCTGAAAACCAGCCTCTACTCTTACCTATACTCAAGCTAATGCACCCTCACACTCCCCCAACCTCCACTCTAAGCCACATTCCCTCCTTTCTTCTCAGCTGTGCTTCTACCTCACCTCACATGTAAACCCTTTACAGTTAGGTGGCAACTCTTAGCTTGGTGTAAGACACCTTCCTATACACTGCCAGGGCTAGTGATAGTGGCAGCCACAGAGTGACAAGTATATGTCATTATGAGTGCCGAAAGGGAGAATCCAGGACTTTGCTGTAGTATTGATATCAGAGGCGGAACTAAAGAGCTGTGGGTCCCCTTATCTCCACGGGCCCCGGAGCACCGAACCTGCTGCATACATGGTAGGTTCACCACTGATTGATGCATTGTATCTGAGTTCCAAGAGGGAGTCAGTGGTAGTTCGGTGGTGCAGCCAAGCATGGCGCTGTTTGTCTGAGCTGTCAGCTGGACATACCATAGAGTCAGCTCTAAGAGACACCCTGAGAGGAATGTGTGTGACAGACATGTTCCCCCTATTGTGAGGATAGAGTCACTGACAATCCCAGGACAAGACAGTTTTGGCGCCAGCATGTTAAGTTATGTATCCGTGACCCACGCAAGAAAAGAGGTCGTAAAAGTGATGCTTTGTTTCATTAGACAGTAGGTCTGGTGCTCGTGTCAGCTATACACTCAGCTTTCACTTGTTACTAAACCTGTATGTATAGGGGCGTCTGTTCTGTCAACTGCCCACTGTATCCTGGGACAAAGCAACGGAGCTATACCTGGGTGATGTGGGAGAAGAAGTCCATGAGGTAGGTGCCCGTGTGCACACAATTACACTATACCACGGATGGACAGGAGGCTACACTTGTTAATGCATGCAGTGTCTCCTGCTGGTAATGATAGGAATGTGTGTAGCTGTCTTATAAATCAGACCTGTCAATACAAAAAGAAAATTATGTCAAGTCAGAGGTCAGAGTCATTTTTTCTGCAGGTATAAATATTCATAGGTGTTTATGAGAATCATAACATCCCACGTTATACTGGTAGGATCACATTCACTGTTGTCCTGAAACAGGGACACCAAATGGTAGAAGTGGTAGAGCAGCAACTAGCAGGTCACACAACACAGGCTTCTGATATATATTTCCGAGGGAGAAGTCATGTGACAGGGGGTAGGAGGGGGAATGGTCACCATAGCCTCGTCCCCACTATAAAATGGCAAAATTCACGGCATTGAATAGCAGGGGCGGGGCTTAAGCCCATACTTGCCAACTCTCCCGGAATGTCCGGGAGACTCACGAAATTCGGGTCAGTCTCACGGACTCCCGGGAGAGCAGGCAAGTCTCCCGCATCCCGCAACTGCCTAGCCTAAATTATGTGATTCTAAATTATGTGATTCGCGGTGAATCGTGTAATTTTGCCCCCCCCCCCCCCCCCTGACAAAACAGCATTTTTGTTGCGTGGGGCAGGGCCGAAATGACGCGTTTGGCCGTGCCCCGCCCCCTCCCACCCTCTAGTCATGTCCCTCTCCCGGACTACACTTGATGAAAGTAGGCAAGTATGCTTAAGTCATTCAATGCCGTGAATTTCGGCGAATCCGGAAGGTTTGCCTACGCTTTCAAGAGTCCGGGAGGACTCCCCGAAATCCGGGAGCCTCCCAGGAATTATGGGAGAGTAGGCAAGAATGCTAATATTTAATCAAAGGTCGGGGCAAATACGATACTATTTTGTAAAAGTACTATAAGAGTGGCACTTTGTAGTTGTCCATATATACAGGAAAAAACTTCTGTGAATTACAACTTCATGGGCAGCACAGTGGCTCAGTGGTTAGCACTTGTGCCTCACAGTGCTGACCATGGCCTTATCTGTGTGGAGTTCTCCCTGTGTTTGTGTGGGTTTCCTCCCACACTCCAGAAACATACTAGTAGGTTAATTGGCTGCTGACAAATTTAACCCTAGTCTGTGTCTGTGTATTAGGGAATTTAGACTGTAAGCTCCAATCGGACAGGGACTGATGTGAATGATACAAAAAAGTATTCTCTGTACAGTGCTGTTGAATTGATGGCGCTATATAAATACTGAATAATTACATTGCCATCTCCAATGTCAGCCACATACTTTTTCAAATCTGTGATTTTGCCCTCTGTGTCTTGTCTGTGGCTGGGGTCTTGATGCCCACCCGGTAATAAAACCTTCTCTTTATAAAACACTTAGGTATGCAGCTTTTATGTTAGTTTTGCACGCTGAAAAAAATACCCTGCTTCATCCACTAGATGTCACTAAAGGCACATGTTTGAGCAAAAAAAATATTCTTAACATACAAATCAGCTGAACACTTCAGGTTAGGTAGCTCGTTAGACAAAACAGGAAAAATTAATATATACATAAATTTATCACCTGTCAGCCATGAAATATGGCAGATATGATAAGAAACATTGCTGGAATCTAAGCCACATCGTTCATTGAACTATAAACAAATGTGTTATCACCATTGTAACTGGGACAGTGCCCTTCTGCTCCACAAGAGGTCTCTGTCCCTCCCTTAGCTCATCTTAGGTTGCCAGCGTTATGCTTGTCAGGTGTAATGCCCCAGTCAGACTTCCCATCAGCCACCGTCCTCGGAGCTATTCTTATACCAGCTGGTGGCCGGACGCTTGGAATCAGAAGCTAGAGCCCATTCTTTAACGGCATAAAGTAGAATATAAATGTGTAGCTGAGCCATGTGATGTACACGTTATAATATATATTATTAGCTATCCTGATACTCCTGGGTACAACCACAAGAACTTGTGCTGCAGTGGTCAGAAGAAGCGGACGTGTGTAGATGACAATCATACGCAGTGTGATTACGGACACTACAAGCACATTGGTTTTGTGAGTTTCTTTTCCTCAGCATTTCAGCACAAGCAGTGACACCAATGTTGCTTATAATGAGTTGCACTCTGCACCTGGCCACTCAATCCCTGGGAGCTTTGTGAATTGGTGGCCATGGGCGCACTATTGTATTCTGATTAGATGATTGGTCATATGCCTGCATTGTATATTGGTCACATGACTGCAATGTTTACTGGTCACATGACTGCAATTTCTACTGGCCACATTGATGCAATGTTTACTGGTCACATGACTGTCATGGACAGTGTAGGTCAACTTCAATGCAGTGAGCCCCATTTTCCAATCCGCTAAGTATTGCTGTGCAGTGCTCAGAGGGATGAGTTCAATGTTCTCTTTTTAAAACTTTATAAAATACTTCTGCAAATTCGTTGCTGTATTCATTCCCAATCTCACTCATAGATCCTCCATATACCCACACCTTTCCAAAAATAATGTAGTTATTCGGTTGGTAGAAGGGGCACAATATCCCTCATTTACCACTCAATCTTAGCACCAGAACGACCTTCGCGGGAACACTATGAAGTAGACTGGGAAAGAGACTTGGGGGTATATTTACTAAACTGCGAGTTTGAAAAAGTGGAGATGTTGCCTATAGCAACCAATCAGATTCTAGCTGTCATTTTGTAGAATGCACTAAATAAATGACAACTAGAATCTGATTGGTTGTTATAGGCAACATCTCCACTTTTCCAAAACCGCAGTTTAGTGAATCTAGCCCTTGGTTTTCAATGAATAACAGGGAATGGTCTACAATTAAAACGCATTAGTAACGCATCTATCAATGGCGATAAACACGAGAATGTATATGATTCATCGCATTTAACCCCTGCTGTCTAATTGCTGTTGGAGAATCTGTGGTGGTATTGGAACATTTTACCATTTCTGGTAGGAGCGTAACATAGTTCAACAATTCTAGAACACCACCATAGCTATTATAGAGCTGATAACTGAAATTTGGGTACCCAGGGACACATCCGTTTTCCTTCTTAATTGACCCCTTAAATCCCTGAGCAAACCCACTGACAGGCTGATAATACATATTTGTAATGCCTCCAAATTACTAATAACCACCCTCAAGATCCGCACTACTAACCAGTGTGAACTTGGGTCCTGGCATTCATGTGGATGTTACTTTGACACATACCACCTACCTAAACATTGTTGCAGACAAAGTACACCCCTTCATGGTAACAGTATTTCCTGATGGCAGTGGCCTCTTTCAGCAGTATAATGCACCCCGCCACACTGCAAAATCTGTTCAGGAATGGTTTGAGGAACACGACAAAGAGTTCAAAGTGTTAAACTTGCCTCCAAATTCCCAAGATCTCAATCCGATCTAGCATCTGTGGGATGTGCTGGAAAGACAAGTCCAAGCCATGGAGGACCCACCTTGCAACTTGCAGGACCTAAAGGATCTGCAGCTAATGTCTCGGTGCCAGATACCACAGGACACCTCCGAGGGGGACCTACACAATATTATACAGATTTTGATGTTGCGGCTGATTGGTATATATGCTGTATATATATAAATATTTGTTCGCGTAGAACATGATTTGTCAACATATTTGCATTCATCAACATCCTCATTGCCTGCATCCGGCCTTTCCTCTCTCAGGATGCCACCAAAACTTCCTCCCACTCCAGAATCCAAGACTTTTCCCGTGCAGCCCCCTCCTCACTGGAATGACCTCCCTCACTCCATCCGTCTCTCTCCCACTCTAAGCTCCTTCAAACGGGCGCTAAAAACCCACCTGTTCCCTAAAGCCTACCAACCTTCCACCTAACCCGCTCTCCCCTCCCTCCTCCCGTCCCCTCTTCTCTCCTTTACATCAACTGGCTCCCTTTTATACCTGAGTTTTGTTCACCCTCCCTTAGGATGTAAGCTCATTTGAGCAGGTCCCTCTTCCCTCCTGTGTCCTCACCTACTCTTCTTCTCCGTCTTTTCTGCATTAGCCTGCTTGGAACTTCTGAAGTGTTGGTATTTTTATTTACTGCTCAGTAATCTTTTACCCTCTACTGTCTATTGTTTATGCATTGTACGGCGCTGCGGAACTCTTGTGGCGCCTAACAAATAAAGGATAATAATAATAATAATCCTCGGACACTGTAAAATGAAATGGCAACCTAAACTTAGATGAAACAGCGCCCCTACTGGCCAAAATTATTATAAGAATTGTTACAATACTTTTTTGAGTTTACCAAGAGATTCATTGAACAAAACATATCTCAGACACGGGAACACTATAGTGAAATGAAAAATAAAACATTTATGAAGTATCCTGCCGAGTTAAACTATTTCCTCAAACTGGCTGATTGCATTTTATTATGATTAATGAAACACAGGCGATCACTTTGAAGTATTTTAAACTGAGTCCTTGAGTACAAAGAGGACAGCCAAATTTGCCAGTTTTATTATCCCTATCTACTTAGATTGTTGGTCTTCAATGTTTAGGTTGGTGTCTGGAGCAATCATGATAATCTGTATCAGAGCTACAAGGTGAAATCAGATATTGGTCGTCAGCTTTAAATTAAACCCTCTGACTAGGAACATCTGTCTTGTCTGGCTGGGCAACAGAGAATACAGATATGCTGATTTTTATTTCCTGTGGGACTAAACTTGCAAAAATAGAATGTATAAAGTTTGCTTTCATATAGATGCTTGCTTCACACATACATTTAATTGTAAGCTATCAACAAAACAAGTCATATGTTTCACTTTTGAACTTTTGTGTAGTTTCGGTGAATCGTTAACTAATTAACACTATGTAAGTCATTGCTTATTTGTTAGATTTTTTTACAACTACTGTATTATAATATATTTTGTTGATATTTAATAACAACTTTCTTAACTTTTATGTTGTGAATGATTTAATGCTCTGATTGGCTTATTTGGTCTAACCCTGTGAACGCTCTGATTGGCTGAGTTAAGAGGGTGTATGTGCTAATGCTTTGATTGTCTACAGATCAGACTGGTCTTTTGACTAATCAGAGCATTAGAACTCATTTGTAACCCAACATGTAACCTCTGCTGCTCTGAATGGCTACAGGTTGGTTGTAGTTCTGAATATTTTCTAATGGTCGGATTGGTTACAAGTTGGTGCTAATCCTGTCAACTACAGGTTAATTTTAGCCCAGTGAATATTCAAGAGCTCTAATTGACTTGGACAAGTTGGATTTAGCAATGTGAATATTCTACTATTTTGATTGGCTACAGGATGCTTCTAGTCCTGTGAATGCTCTAATCCTCTGATTGGGTACAGGTTGGTTCTAGCCCTGTGAATGCTCTAATTGGCTGCAGGTTGGTTCTAGCCAAATCCACTCTAAAGTTTCATACACAAGGATATCTCTGAGAAAGAAAAGGGAAAATTAAACAGACCGTCAAGTGCAATCAGGTATCAAGCAGGGGCAGACCTACACTTTTTTTTAGGGGGGAAGGTGCATAACCATGCCCCTCCTTCACTCTAATTGGTTGGTCCCAGTTGGCCCCACCCCATTTCCCCTGCTGACAGACCTCTCCACCTCAATTTAATGGGATGAAGACTGCTGCTGGCCCTCTGCATCCACTAATGGTATCAAGGACGACTTCTGATCCTACAGTGCTGTCATTTCAAGAGTTAAAAAATAAAAAACACAGGAGGTTTGATGTGCATAAATCAATCTTGTATCAGGTATAGGCAGCAAGTTAACTTGTTTACAAATATACTCTTAAAGTGGAGCATGAAGAATTGAATAGATGTATGCAATGCCCCATCTACATTAAATATGAACAATGTTATTCAGCAGATGAAATAGTCCCACACTGACTTCACAATGGACACAATGGAGATGTATATATATATATATATATATATATATATATATATATATATAAGTTAACCCGTGCATGATACTCATGCATTCTAGTCAAATCAAGCTACTTAAGGTGTTAAAAAGGTTCTTGTCATGCATTTGGGCCATAGCCCAGGCCTCCTCAGGGGGAGATCGTTACTTCCCGACGCAAGCGCCCTTTTTTAACGTGGTTTTGTCCACATGTCACCACCTCATCATTTTTCTCCATCACCTCATCCTTCATCTTCATCGCCACATCCTTCATCAAGCTACTTAAGGTGTTAAAAACTCCCCACTATCACCCCCGGCAACCACCAACCACTCCCAACTGTCATTTCTCCTTCAAGAAATATATAGGTCAGTGTTTAACTCTGCCCAGCAGGTGGCACTGCAGCTTGTTTTGTTTTTTTTCACACACGCCACTAGGCATTTATATAGTAGATATATATATATATATATATATATATATATATATATATATATATTTATATAGTAATGCTGCAACAAAAGTGCTTTTATTTTATTCATAAACTCTGTAGTAGACTATATACAGCACTTGGCTCCTCTATAGTTCCTGCCACCATCTTCAGTAGAAAGCCCATACTCTCCTCTACTCACCTGGTTATTCCATAGTTGATGATCTATGAGAGATTCTTGTTTTTGAAATAAAGAATAAAAGAAGAACAGAGACAATATTTGAAACGAACTGAAAAGATTGAAAATATCTTTAAGAACAGACTATGCTCAAATTAAATAATTTTTTATTAGTGTGTTGTATCTTTATATATGTTTTGTCTTTGCGCCTATGGTGGACACAATATTTTTTGTTTTAGGCCATACTGAAGGCTCTAGCTATAAAAGCTTGAAAAGACCTGTCCACGGTGAAGCCATATCTATGAAAGGGTCACCGTCGGTGATGCTCACAACTGCCAACTCAAAGGAGATTGCTGGAGTTTCAGGACACGTGCTATATAGATTATATCAAAAGATGTTTATGGAAAACAGATACGGTAGGACATGGGTCATATTTGCACTCCAGTGAAACTTATCTAAACATAATCTTGAGATGTTGTAGTGGAGTGGGTATAAATTACCAACAGTAATCAGAAATCAGTTTGGAACAAGGACCAACCTTCCTCTTGGTGAAGGTCAGAGCCATAACTAGATATTTTAGTATCCTGTGCAAGAAAGAATACTGCCCCCCCCCTCCACCCCCCAGGAATCTTGGCAGCAGTAAAGGCTGCTGGGTAGGTGTAGCCATCCTATATTGGGGGCATTCCTTGTCCTCTTCACGATCAAGACCATTCTCAAACCCTGTGCTGTGCTCTCCTACCTGTTTATTGTAGCTTTCACTACCTGGAGCTGCTGCTGGTGTCTTATGCTCACTTGCTCCTTGGCCAGATCCTAGAACATTGAGTCTGTTTGGAAAAGAGATATTATTATTCACCTCCTGGAAAACCGAGCAATGAGTGAACAATCTAGACCTCCCTCCCCCCTGAATCAGCCTCCTTCTACCCAGTCAGCCCCAGAATTTCAATTACATTGAATAAACACGTCTATTTCCCCCATAAAACCCCGATATTAAATTAATAGCACTCACGTTTAATTATAAGGACTCCTTCACTCTATCCCCCTAACCAGTCTGAATTAACAGTGTTTAAGTTTAATAAATGAGTCTCCATCCTCCAAACAACATTAAATTCCCATTTATTATGAAGCTTTATTCCCCACCACCACCCCAACATTAAATTAATAGCATTCCCATTTAAAAAAAAGGTTTTTTTTACCCCACCAGCCCCCTAAATCAAATTAATAGCTTACACTTTTCTCTACATTTAATAGAGACTATAATTGCTAATAAAGACATCCCCACCTTTGAATAATGCATTTTTATCATTATAATTAACTACCTACTTTGTTTTATAGTATTTATGTACCATATATTTATGTACCACATTGAAAATCCCTACTTCTCACCAACTTCCAGGCCTCTGAATCCACCTTCCTTGATCACCCCCCCCCCCCCCATTCTCTCCATCACCTCTTCTTCCCTCCTGTTTTTTCCAACCACTCTTCCCCTCACACACACTGTTCTCTCCAGTCACTTCTCCCACCCCGTTCTCTCTTTTTAAGCATGCACCTGATAGTCATTTCTCTCAGCATGTTATGTGATGGTAGAGGGGGGAGAAGCAGGATGTCACAGTGCAGGCAGAACTCAGAGGGACATCAAAAACTTCTCTGCTCACTACATCATATGACATGTGACTGTGGTTGCCATGGTAGTCCAATATAAAAAATCAATAATAGCAGCCTTATGAGAAAAAAAACCAAAATAAGGGGAAATGTTAAATACTAGCATTCTGTTTTTGCTGCTTAAATGTTGGAAATGTTAAATGTGTCTAATATGTTATATGACTACATTTTTCTATAAAGGACTGAAGGGCTTCCACAAACGAATCTAAAAATATCTCCTCAAATAAGAAATGTTTCAGAATCTTTTTTAAAAGTTTGGGTAAGAACATCATATCGTAGGTCCATTTGAATTATTTCCAGCAATTCTCTTAAGGAGTAAAAGTAATGTGGACTGGATACGTGGGATGATTACTTTAGTTAAAGAATAGATAGATGGTAAATAATGAAATCTTTGTCAGAGAAATTAGTTTTTGGCTGATGGTTGGAAGTGCAGGAGAGTTAATGAAATGACAGGCCACAGTAATTTTTCATGGATGACTTGCATTCTGGTAAGGGAGCTGTATAAACACAACAATGGATCTGATTTCAGACGACGGTTTGATTTGCGGACGCAAGGAATTAAGATAATCAGAAGCAGATGGCGTGATTGCATTTTGGAAAATCTTATGAGAAACAGTCATACTGAGATTCCCTTTGTGTCGAAAATATCATGTGAGTGTATCACTTATGAGGCAGAATGCAGTAAAATGACAGATTTTATCAGTGGTGAATTAAGACTATCTTAGACCCAAGTGGCATTGGTCTCGCCTGCAATTCTCATGCTCTTCCATGCTATAGTCACACTGCTTGGATCACACACTGAGCAAATATCTACATGAACCACCACATTCTGACAGATATAGCAAGTCTATTAGACAGACCGGTCCAGTTTCTAGTATGTGTGTTTATTACTATTATATTGCCCTCAATGGATTTAGTGGTGCAAAAATGATCTTGACTGTTGATCCTGAAAAGGACTAAGGATAGATGGACCAACAATCGACATTGCAGTTATGGTTCTTTGGGCTCTAAAATGCAGCAGGCACAGGCAATGGTGAGCAAGTGTAACGCCTGCGGAGAACAGAACAGACGCACACGGACCCACCCCAGCCCCTCTCTGCCTCAGCACAGTTTTTGGTGAGGGCCTGACTCCTGGATCCTACAGAGGAATACACTAAAGGAGACACACAGGTAGCATAGAAAACAACAATCACAACATACAGTGTATTGCGGGCCAGCGACCACCTCACAAATGGTCAGGCCTACCACACCTAGCAATTCAGAGTCTTCACACACAAGATGGCTACCTTTACTAACCTGGGCCACCAGTATCCACCAGCACCTAGATACACTGCAGGCCTCTGCCTGGAACCCCAGCCTCTAAGCCTGGAGTTTAGGAACTCAGGACATTTTGGTACCCTTCTGGACCGGGCTGAGAGGCCCTGAACGCCACCATCAACAGCCTAAAATGAACTGCTCACACAGGATCAAACGTCCCCTCTAAATTAAGGTTCTAGCACCCATCTAACTATACAGGCACTACTGCCCTGCTAATGACAAGGGCCTAATTACCTTCTAATGACAAGGGCCTAATGCCCTTTCAACCTGTCAGGGCCTTGCACCTTCCTAGAACCTAAGGCCTGGTGCCTGCTAACACTAAGGGCCTTGTGCCCTGCTAGCACTAAGGGCCTTGTGCCCTGCTAACACTAAGGGACTTGTGCCCTATCTAAACTCAAGGTCCTTGGGCCCTATCTAAACCTAAAGGTCCTTGTGCCCTGTCTAAACCTAAAGGTCCTTGTGCCCTGTCTAAACCTAAAGGGCCTGGTGCCCAGTTAAACCTACAGGGCCTGGTGCCCAGTTAAACCTACCTATTCCCTAATGCAGCTGGGCCTTTAGCCCACTACTTGCCCACAGGCCTAGTGCCCGAATTGCACCACAGGCCTTGTGCCTATCAAGGAGTAATTATACTTATCTGCTCCGTGCAGGAAACGCAACTTGTCCCAAAGCATCTTCAGATCTTCCAGACCCTCCAGCCGGCAGTGCTTCTTCTCCACTTTGGCGCGCTGGCTTCTTCTGTCTTCTTGGTGGGGACACTCTTAGCCCTTACAAGAGCTCCCTGCCGCCAGAGTCTTCTTCCTCTTCTTTTTGGCTTCCTCGTTCTTCTGTCCGGCGGGTGCCTCTTCCAGTTTCTTCTTGTGGCAAGGTAACTCCTATCCCTTACAAGGGCCCCCTACTACTTGCGCCGTCTTCAGGTCTTGATGCAGCGTCTCTGGATGTCCCGCAATGTCAGTCCTATCTCATCGCCGCTGGACGTCTGGAAAATGGCAGCTCACAGCGGCTTTTATAACCTCTGGTGGGGGAAGATATGGGAAGCTGAGCCCGGACTGGCTGAGCTGCCCACTGTTACTGGCACCAGGACCTGTGAGGAAAGAAGATCGCAACTTACTGCCGCTGAATCCCAGGAACGGTTGTCGTTTTCTTTTTCTTCTTTCAGTCTTCTGGTTTTCACCCTCTTCACGGGCTCCACAGGCAGGCTCTCTCTCACACAAGCCTGAGGACAAACTTCTAACAAACGTCTACTTGGAGGGCACTTTGAAGGTAGACAAGGATGTATGAAAGTGTATGTTCTTGTAAGGTCAGGGAAGGCTGGCACTGATAAAAGATATTAGAACCAAGCAAATTGTGATGTTCACCTATAGGAACCACTTATCCTTTAGAGATTTTATAAATACTCACTGATACTCAACTGCCCTAAGGACTTAGCACCTAGTAGTAGTATAACAGCATAACCCTCTGGCATAGAATTGTAACATTGGAGACACAATAAACTAGATAATAAAAGATGCTCACAGGTGGTTGTCCAGATGTCCAGTAAATGCTGACTGTTGGTGATGGGTCAGACTGAAGGAAACAGTCAATGGATACAGATTCAAATAAAATGTAAGAGGTAAGTGGCAAGGATAAGGATACTGGTAGTATTATCTGAAGCCCAATAGCCGAGTAGATATCCAGCGAGTAGTCAGACGTTTTCCAGGTCGGTACACAAGTGGATAGTCAGACGTTTGCCAGGTCGGTACTCAACAGGGTAGTCACATATGGAAGAAAGTGTAGCAAGTAGCAAGAGCTGAGCAGGCAGAATAGTCAAGCACATGTCTGAACCAGGAAGTGCCATTTATAGGCCAAACCAGAAAACAGGATCCAAGATGGTTTCTCTTTGATGCCAAACTGGCAAACTTGGATAAGGGCAAATCTAAGGGAAAGTTTGCAAAGACAGAGACCTCTAGTGGCCGGAGGTGCAAATATCAAAGTAATTCCTTACATAGGCAAGTAGTGTAGTCAGGTCTAAGCATAGTGTCAGTGAGGTTGCAGGCTAATAGTGTAATCAGGTCTATGCACAGGGTCAGTGGCAGGCAGCAGACAAATTGTGTAGTCCGGACCAGACACAGGGTCAGTGGCAGGTAGCAGGTAAGTATCATAATTAGGTCCAAAGAGATGGTCAGCTACATTGAACAAACCAAAACACAGCAGGTGACAGGAGCCAGTAACAGAGCTGATAACCAGCACTGACAGCTGTAAGAGGCAGCCACAGTTTCTCTTCCATCTGGAACCACCACACAACAGAAGCATTGATTACATTAAACTTCTTCGCATCTCTCTTGTTTATTGTACAAAGCAGAAACACCCTGACTGCGCTCAGCTTGCAATGTATGCTACACATTCACCTTTATAACGTAATAAGTGCCCCTACCAAGGATTTAATGTATTTCATTTTTCACTGTGTTATGCAGAACACACTGGAGTACATCCCTCACTGTTACTGAACTACTCTTTCTATGAATTCTGTAGGCACTACTGTCCATGCAACGGGGAAGTGGTTGAAATTCATCATGTGAGTGACGAGAGAGAAGCACCTGACAGACAAATACGGAGCCCCAATAGATCTCATATACTAGGACTTGCTCTTTAACACATGGGGAGTCATAATCATCATTAAAACACCCAGAGTACAAATAATATTTAACCAGCAAAAAATGAATGCATTTAATAAGAAACAGATTTTTACAACCATTGCGTCATCAACATTTCAATTTAGCGTGTAGAAATATTAAACTGCTAGACGGTCAGATCACAAAACAACAGCTCATTTTTTCCTATCCTACTGAGCAATCTTAATGCATTGCCAGCCAACGGATAATTGGATATTGTGCTTCAAAGGCAGAGCATACACACTGGAGTCTTTTCTATGACCTGAATCTTTCAGAAAATCTTTTCACAACTTGCGATAATGACAGCATTTCTGGGCTTACTCCTGAACCCCCCAATGGACTTTAATAGAATAAATTGCTGAAAAACAATATCGGGTCATTCTAGTAATAAGCTCAAATAACCATATGTCTGGTCTTTAATTGTTATACAGGAATTCTTGCAGTTGCAAGACAAAAATAGATAGAGAGCTGATATTACAATGAATACAAGACAGAGTATATAGATTTGTGTCACCTTTATTATAATACTATTATTATTATCTTTGACTTATAAGGCGCCACAAAGGGTCCGCAGCGCCGTACATTACATATACAGAAAACAGAACCAAGACACAACATGATACAAAAATATATACAAACACAGGTGACAGGGTAAAGCAAATCAGATTATATCTGGGACAGATAGTGAAAGGGATGGTAGAAATCAGCGAGAAGAAGGCCGAAGGTTATGAAAACAGGGTAAACAGGGCTAGGAAGCAGGTCAAGAGGTACAGAGGGTGATGGAATAGTAGATGAGCACACAAGGAAAGAGGGCCCTGCTCCTGAGAGCTTACATCCTAAAGGGAAGGAGGAGACACAAATAGGGTGGTACTAACTGGGGGAGAGAGCCAGGACTAGGGAGTTATGAGGAGGACTGATAGACTTGAATAAAGAAATGAGTCTTAAGGGCACGCGTGAAGCCTTTGAGAGTAGATGCTAACCTGATGGAACGTGGAAGATCGTTCCACAGCAGGGGAGCAGCCCGGGCAAAGTCCTGAAGACGAGAGTGAGAGGAGGTGATCAGTGAAGTAGTGAGGCGGCGGTCACAGGCAGAGCGGAGGGGGCGGATAGGAGTGTAGGTAGAGATGAGATTGGAGATGTAGGGAGGGGAAGATTGATTAAGAGCTTTAAAGGTGAGGGTGAGAAGTTTAAAACCTTTAGGAGTGTACTTTCATTTTTTTCATTTCAGCTCTGAAAATGACCACCTCCACTGTGTTTAGGTGACAAGTCCACTATAAAGAAGTTAACATTACTCGATGTGTATGCCAGAAATATATGTCTAATACCGGACCAGAAGACAGACACTACTAGATGTACACAATGAAAGTTCTTAAAGGCCACAAAAGTCAAGCACAGCCACACTTAGAAGCCAGCTGGTCATGCCCGTTCTCAACAATGGTATTTAATATTTTTTTCACCAAAGTGATGAGTGACAAATGGTGCATTAATTAGTATGATAAAGAGACAGAACTTATGGCATGTGTCATCCTGATTAGGAAGCGGAATGATAAAATACTTTCATTAATAAGAGGATCAAAGTGAGAGGTTTCAGGAATGAGAGTTTGTTAGGGATGCTCTTTAAAGCTGGTCAGTCAGTTGGGCTAAGCACAGATAATCCCTTTCTAGGCCAAAATACTATCAGAAGATCCAGGTTACTCTATGTGCTTTTTACCTAGGAGGTCACACCTACCTCGTAAATTATGAAATACAAGTTTATAATAACAATGTAACGTGAACGGAGAAAAATACGCTTTTTGTAGGAACTTTCCAGTTGTGATAAACAAGACATTAGGGGGTAAATGGATCAAGCTGCGAGATTCCAGCGGGTTTGAAAAGTGGAAATGTTGCCTATGGCAACCAATCAAATTCTAGCTGTCATTTTGTAGAATGTACTAAATAAATGATTCACTAGAATCTGATTGGTTGCTATAAGCAACATCTCCACTTTTTAAGCCCGCTGTAATCTTGCAGCTTGATACATTTACCCCTAGAAATCTTCATATTTGAAATCCAGTGCCGAGGAGTATCAGATAGACCTGTTCCTCTTCCATATCTGATAATGACGATTTGGAGGCTTATTTTGTGTGGTACGAAAGACCAGAGCACCCATAGGAAACCCATGCAAACTCCACACAGATAAGGCCATGGTTAGGAATCGAACTCATGACCACAGTACTGTGAGGCAGAAGTGCTAACCACTGAGCCACCGTGCTGCCCTTCAAGTACATCACATGTTCAGATCGAGTCAGCTGCTCTGTAGCTAACCCCAGGTCAGAAGGAAGATAACAATCTAGCCTTTCTGTTTCCGCCAGCTTCAGTTTAAACCAACATATTTCTGAAGAATCAGATCAGATCGTTATCTTCTCGGTGACTGATTTGAAGTCTCTGCAGACAGAAGCAATAACCACGCTCAATCCCCAGGGGCAAGTTGGCTTCAGAGCAAAATTACTAATGCCCTTCAAACAAAATTGATATAACACACAATCAATACTAATATATATATATGTATATAATACATAAAACCCCTCTAAATACTAAATGGGATAACATTGCCCCCCTACTGTAAATTATAATTATATTCAAAGTCATTGAAAAGTTCCCAGACCATAAAGATCATAGAAAGTCAAGGTGATTTCTAATATCCATAATTACTTACAGTAGGCTGTGCTTTATTATTTGTCCATAGAACTGACTGTCTATACAGATATTATTTACAGAAGTTTAGACCCCCATTAGCATTACTTATGAATATCAGTTTATTTGCAGGGGCGAGATGCAATCATTGATATTGATGTGAGTGAGTTCTCTGCACGGCAGAATTACTGGCGCTATATAAATAGATGATGATGATGATTATACCCCTTTCTGCAGTATTTGTAGGGCATTAGTAGATGAATAGCTGCCTGACTGTGTACAACTGTTCAGTAAGTTCCTAACGGTTTCATTACGGCCTAGGATTAGGAGTTCCTTCGTGGGTAAGACTGGGGCTCTGTGCGTTTGTGGGATTGTTTTGAAGCCAAGGGTGGAACCAGATCAGAACTTAGCGGACAGAAATGGAACAGTGCTGTTAGTTATTCTTGGCAATAAATGATAAATCAAAGGGGCTGAAAAAAATAGCACAAGAAAAAAATGTTCTGGTCCCAGAGAAAATATGTCATAGACTATAAAAGTCAATGTTGAATAGCAAGGGCAGCTGTATTTTGCATATATATTGTAAATATATACAGTATATGCAGCATGCAAACATTATATCTAGGGACACACTGCACTCAGCAGGTGCATTTATGTCTATCATCATTCACTTGATGCAGATGTAGCTCACAAGTAGACATGAAAATAAAACTATCTACATTTCAGAATCAAGCTATTACATGGCTCAATCATTCTATTGTAATGCCCTTTTGGTTGCATGTGTCTGGATGATTGAAGGTACCACTCACTCCACGGGGTAAATGTATCAAACTGCAAGCTTCTTGCAGTTTTGAAAAGTGGAGATGATGCCTATAGCAACCAATCAGATTCTAGCTATCATTTTGTAGAATGCACTAAATACAATCAGCACGGTGGCTCAGTGGTTAGCACTTCACAGGGACATCTTAACAATATTACGGGCCCCCGGGCAAAGCAGTGCACCGGGGCCCATATATATATATATATATATATATATATATATATATATATATATATATATATATTTATATATATATATATATATATATATATATATATATATATATATATAAATAGATAGATATAGATGTATAGAGATAGATAGATGTACTTGCTCAGTGACCCTTGAAGGTTTTTTTTGCAGGTTTTTTCTTTTGCAGGATTATTTATTCTAATTAAGAGCCCTGCCTATGGGGCCCCCTTGCCCGTGGGGCCCCCGGGCACCTGCCCATCGTGCCCAATGGAAAAGATGGCCCTGGCACTACTGCCTCACAGCACTGGGGTCATGAATTTGATTCCCGACCATGACCTTATCTGTGTGGAGTTTGTATGTTCTCCTTGTGTTTGCATGGGTTTCCTCTCACGCTCCAAAAACATACTAGTAGATTAATTGGCTGCAATCAAATTGACCTTAGTCTCTCTCTCTCGGTCTGTGTGTATGTTAGAGAATTTAGACTGTAAGCTCCAATGGGGCAGGGACCAATGTGAATGAGTTCTTTGTACAGCACTGCATAATTAGTGGCGCTATATAAATAGCTGATGATGATTATAACTAGAATCTGATTGGTTGCGATAGATAAGATCTTCACTTTTCAAATCCGATGGAAACTCGCAGCTTGATAAGTTTACTCACAGGGGTGTGATGGATAGTATGTGGCTGTATCAGGGATTTTTTACAAATGGATCCATTCTGATCACCAGGGTAGCTGTTGTTTGGTGCACATGGGGAGTGCTGAGTTAGCGAGCAAGTCCAGAACGTGGCTGTCATTGAGTGTTTAGACATATGCCAGTGAGCTGACAGTTTCACTGCAGTCGAATGAGATTTTGCTGTGTATGCAAGAGGACAAACCTTCCAACTGTCCCAATATAGGCAAAACAGTCATGATTTAACTTAAAAAATAAGCACTCCAATGAGCACTCCCATGTCTGGTAGATGCTTTGTAGAGGTTTGTATTCTACAATTACTCATGCTAATTTGCCACTAGGATCCATTCCCTTCTAGTCAATAACAATAAACATAAAAGTCAGTAACAATAAACACAACACAACACCATTTTCAGATATTGCATATGAACATCTGCAAGATGCTACATAATATATTGGTGCTTTATAAACAAAGGACAAAAACAAAGGCTGGATAAGACAAATGAAACCTCTGCAGAAGATTCCACCAGTTACCAACCAGGATGTAGCACATTTAACCGGCAGAGGGCACTAGACATCTACTCTCTTTTCATAAAACAAACTTTAATCTCTGAGCAGCTCTGGAACTCTCTACCGTTGCACAAGTTGCTCAGTCCACATTACAGAGGCTGTCTTGTTACCCAGAAAGCAGGCTGAGCCCTTTTCTGTTGCATAACTGGCCAAGAAGCAAAATCCTATAATCCGTTTAACACCAAAGTGTTCTACAGAAGCATGTTTTTTAGAAGGGTCATATGGGGGGATAGATTGCATGCGGGGTGTTTAATATGCTTTCAGGAGAAAATGTAAGGTCTTGATCTGAGATCTTTTATTGAAGTCTGTTTTTGTTTAAGGCATACCACTTTCCTACACTCTGTTGGGTTATATAGAGTGTTCGTACTGTTTGGGAACAACCGAGATCATATAGCCGATACAGCCCGACAGAGGTCCGCAGGTGCTGAGACTGAATACTGCATACCCAGTACCCGTCTGTAGGGAGCCGGAAGAGGTGACTTGCTTGCAGCTTAGGTCTGGTTGCACTAATTGATTCTCCGCTTTTCTTCTCTATCATGGAAAAAGTGAGGTTGGGATGGCTAAGAGGAATGCAATTTATTGGTGGTACATGCTCCAATAATTGCTGTCTAAGCTACTGGTCATTTGAGCTGTAATATCATGATTATTCAGGATTCACAAGATGATGGTCATTTGGGCTGCATACTCTGTAAGTTTATGTAGTTGCCCCCTTATAATTGATATTTGCAGGGGCATAGGCAGGATTTATAGAGGGGTTTCCATATCATACCACCAGATTGTGTGCAAGGGGGCATGGCTATCATTGAGACAGTGCTGGGCTGCTCTCCATCTCTTCCCATCTCCCTCAAATACACGGTCCTGATTCTGGTGGGGCTGTCCCGATTTTGTGTCACTGTGCCGCTCAGTCAGCAATTTGTCTGACTGCAAGGATAGTTGAGAGGAATGCCCCCCTTCCCACTGTACTGATTATTAAGGGCAATCTGCTTGCATCTAACAGTAGTGCACCCCACTGGCCCTTAAGCAGTACAGTGTGACAGACATTTGCAGTCGGGACAGTCACACAAAATTGGAACTATGCCACCAGAATCAGGACAGTTGGCAGACTGTGCTGATCTCTCCTACCTGTTCTTGAGGCTACCTGTAGCTGAGTTGCTTCATGTCTGGATCCTGGAATGTTGGAGTCCTGTTTGGAAAAAGGGAGATACATAAAATATGGAAAGTCTAGCAGTGAGTTAACCATTTAGGCCTCCTCCCCCCTAACTAGCCCGAACATTAAATCATTGGCACCTATGTTTAATAATTTGTCCTGCCTACCTAAAACCGGTGCTGATGTTAAATGAATAGCATTTACATTATATAAATAGACCTATTTCCTCCCTACTAGCGCCGACATTAAATTAATAGCATTCTCATTTAATAAATGAAACTATTCCCCCCAATTATCCCAAACATTAAAACAAAAGCATTCAGAATTAAATGATAGACCTACTTCTCCCTTAACATTCCCTGTCATTAAATTAATGGTACTCACATTTAATAAATACACCTATTTTCCTCCAAACAGCCATAATATAAAATAATTAGTATTGCCAGTTAATAGTTAAACATATATCCCACAAAATTGCCCCAATGTTAAATAATTTATTTTCACAATTAATAAATATCCCTACTTCTCCCTAAACTCAGCCCCACATTAAATTAATATCCCCGAAACCACCCTAGCATTACTCAGCCTCCCCCTATTACAGTAAGAACCCTTACCTTCTACCATCCGGTTCTGTAGATTTCTTAGGCAGACCCTTCTGGCTGCCTCTCTTTCTTTCCTGCCCACTGTCATGCTGCCCGCCCCAGGACGTATAGTTTAGAAGTGAGCGCGGAATGGATCTGTGCACACCCACATATCTGACAACCATACAAGGATTATCAATGGTAGATGGTAATTCTATACAGAGGCTCATTACTGTCTCATATACCTTGCAACTCATCAAACCTTCCATTGTCTTTAACTGACCTATTAGGAAGCTGGCAGTGCCACCATCAAATTGATGTCTTACACAACTTGGGCAGCTGGAAATATGGGCACTAACGAAGCTGGATACTGTAAACAGCAGCAGTAAACAAATTGGCAAAAATTCACTAAAAGGGAAAGAAAATAATTCTTCTGTAATAAACTAAAAATGCTTCCCATGTCTGCATACCTAGTGTAGTGTATGATAATAAAAATTGTCAGCAACATGGGGCAAAATGCATATAAATAAATGGTGATGATCCCTTTGAGTGGTTGGAAATGAGTGCTTTCATATTTTTCTTCAGATTTAGGTTCTTTTGCACCTCAAGGATTAAGTACACGTGTACCCGATGTTCACAAGAAATGAACAGAAACACAAAATACCATTTATACCAGAATAGGCGCTGAGCCTGTAGGTATAAAGACTTATCTATCAATTAAGCATACAATGCTAATTGCCTAGAGGCTCTCCTTCTATATAAAGCTAGCGCTGAACATATCTGCATACATAACTTATCCCTGAAGAAGCCTGCTTACTTTACTGGTGAAATGCGTAACTCTACTATGCAACAATACCCAGATTGACCAACCTCTACACTATGCAGGATAACCCTTTCTCTCTGCTTACCACGTATATCTTTGCGGAGATCCAGGAACGGGAATACGAGCCTTCTTTCACAGACAGTGAAACTGCTCCACAAAAAGACTATACTATCATCATCATCATTTATTTATTTATATAGCACTAGCAAATTCCGTAGCACTTAACAATTGGGGACAAGCACAATAATATACAATACTGGGTAATACAGACTATGAGATAAGAAGGCGCTGCTCACAAGCTTACAATACCATATAAATACCTATTTTTTCCTTGGAACGGCTTCTACTTATAGCAATAAAACCTGCTTTGGTGCACATATTGGCGTTCCTCTGCCCACTGTCCCGTTCCTCACTGTCTGCGCGCTGCCTGCTGTCACATGATCACTTCAGAGCCAGTCAGCGCCAGAGCTGTCATGAGGTCATCGTTTCCTAGAGCATTCTGGGAGGTGTAGTTTGCTTGTGCTCCCTGTCTGATACACAGTTTATGCCTGTGCTGAAAAGGAAGTATGGGTAGCCATTTTGGGCCAATTTCGGCCCAGGTCTGATAAATGACCAGATTGGTAGGAAAAAGGATAGTATTGCGAGCATGGACTCCAGACCTCAGGTCAGTAAAATTTCTGGACTGGCCCAAAACTGATTTTGTTTTGTTTTTTTGTGGAATTACCCTTTAAACAAAGCATATATATTACTAACTTTTTAGTTTAGGTTAAAAAGAAACGCTTTAGTACCTGCGATCTAAATCTGCTCAGCTCAGAAAGGGGTTAAATCATTTTCTAAAACCGCATTACAGAATCATTGAGAATCCTAGCTGTGAGAAAATAGAGCAAAGAATCCCTTTAATCCCACTCCCCTGTTCAGTCTGTTATTGATTTTTCTATCCTGTTAGAGAGCTGATGAAAGGAGAGCTTGTTTGAAAGCAAGGCTTGGATAGGAAAAAAAAAAAATCCTTAATCTGCGGACACAGCAGGCACTTGTGATGAGGGTCAGAAAAATGCTTTACTGCACAATGGACAGAATATCTGTTTGTATAGAAAATGTGTCCACCAGTCAGGAGTACCACACATCAGAAGTGACTTCTCGCTGATCAAAGGTGCATCCTGTTGGCAAACTTTCAGAAACTTTGGCCATCTAGATCCTATTGTGTTTTAAAACTTTTAGAGATAACAAACACAGTTGCCAATCAACCATAATTTGCAGAGAGAGTCCAAGATCAATAGAATTGTATAATGATAATGTCCAGCTGTCGAGCATTGCTGGGTGGTTTATGGTCCTATGTCGGTATAGAGTGTAGTAGAATTGTATTTAATCATGTCCAGTGGTCATGTCATGTTGGCGGGTGTTGTTTTGCATATTTGTACAGAATTTAATAGAATTGCATTATTCTGTTATGATCATGTTGAATGGTCAGGTTATGTCGGGCAGCACGGTGGCTAAGTGGTTAGCACTTCTGCCTTACAGCGCTGGGATCATGAGTTCAATTCCCGACCATGGCCTTATGTGTGTGTGGAGTTTGCATGTTCTCCCCGTGTTTGCATGGGTTTCCTCCTGGTGCTTCGGTTTCCTCCCACACTCCAAAAACATACTGGTAGGTTAATTGGCTGCCATCAAAATTAACCCTTGTCTCCCTCTCTCTGTGTGCATGTATGTTGGGAATTTAGACTGTAAGATCCAATGGGGCAGGGACTGATGTGCATGAGTTCTCTGTACAGCGTTGCGGAATCAGTGGCGCTATATAAATAAATGATGATAATATGTAGTATCCTATGTCTGAATAGATTGCAATAGAATTGTATTTTATGACGTCCATTGGTCGGGTGATGTTGGGGTGTAGTGTTCTATGTCAGCATAGAGGGTAAAAGAATGTACTATGCACGGTGGTCAGGTCATGCTGAGGGGTATTCTGCCCTTACTGTTTATTTATGACTGGTCCTCACTTCCTGTTTTAGGTGACAATGAGATAGATCCATTCCCTTGCTCATGTCTTTGTTTTCTTTGCGGAAGCGCAGATTCTATCCTTATAGTTGTGTGTCTATCAAGTCCTCCCTCTGCTCCTATCACCCGGCCTAGTTGAACTATCATAGATTAAGTGTGTGTGTGTGTGTGTGTGTGTGTGTGAATATATACTCTATATGGACAAAAGTATTTGGCCACACCTGTTAATTATTGAATTGAGGTGTTTCAATCAGACCCGTTGCCAGAGGTGTATATAATCAAGCAGTCTCCATTTGCAAACATTTATGTTACAAAATGGGTCGTTCTGAAGAGCTCAGTGACTTCAAGCGTGGTACTGTGATAGGAGGCCACCTTTGTAATAAGACAGTTTGTGAAAATTCATCCCTGCTGGCTATTCCACGATAAACTGTAAATGATATTATTAGAAAGTGGAAGCGTTTAGGAAAAACAGCAACTGAGCCAACGAAGCGGAAGACCATGTCAACTCACAGAGCGGGTTCAACGTCTGCTAAGGCGCATGGTGCATAAAAGTCGCCAACGCTCTGCTGATTCAATAGCTGAAGAGTTTCCGATCTTCCACTGACATTTATGTGAGCACAAAAACTGTGCGGCGGGAGCTTAATGGAATGGGTTTCCATGGCCTAGCAGCTGCATGCAAGCCTCACATCACCAAGACCAATGCCAAATATCGGATGGAGTTGTGTAAAACACACCACCATTGGACTGTGGAGCAGTAGAAACATGTTCTGTGGAGTAACAAATATTGTTTCTCTGCTTGGCAGTCAAATGGGCAAGTCTGGGTTTGTCGGATATGGGGAGAATGTTCCCTGCCTGACTGCATTATGCCAACTGTGAAGTTTGGTGGAGGATGGATAATGGTACTGTTATTTAGGGTTTGGGCTAGGCCCTTTATCTCCAATGAAGTTATTTTGGACAATGCTATGCTTTCAACTTTGTGGCAACATTTTGGGGAAGGCTCTTTTCTATTCCAACATGACTGTGCCCCAGTGCACAAAGCAAGGGATTTAAAGAAATGGTTTGATGAGTTCAGAGTGGAAGAACTTGACTGGCCTACACAGAGCCCTGACCTCAACCCCATCGAACACCTGAACTGGAACGGAGATTGTGACCCCAGCCTTCTCGTCCAAAATCAGTGCCTGACCTCATAAATGCTCTATAGAATGAATGGGCACAAATTCCCACAGAAACACTCCAACATCTTGTGGAAGCCTTCCAACAAGAATGGAAGCTGCAAAACGGGAACCAACTGCAAATTAAAGTATATGTATTTTAATGCAATGCCATTACAGTCCCTGTTGGTGTAATGGTCAAGCGTCTGAATACTTTTGTCCATATAGTATATGTGTGACCACCCTCTCCTCCTACAAATCCTAAACTCCTTTGGTTTTTGTGAAACTGTCTCCTTCCTTGTGATCTACCTTTCAATCTGCTCCTTCTCTGTCTCTACCCCTAACTCTACCCCCCCCCCCATTTCCTCTAACTGTAAGCACCCCCATAAGTACCGTTCTCAGCCACCTTCTTTGAAATGCGGGAGTCTCCCGGACATTCCGGGAGAGTTGACAAGTATGAATAAAGCTATCAAGTATTTGTGTGCTACATGGAAAAGCAGCCATTATTTCCCTTACGTACAAAATAATAAACTAATTTGCACACCTTGCATTGCAACAAGGATTGTCCAGGAGCAAAATCAGTTATTTTTGCTTTGCTCTCCTTAATGACTTAGGCCCAGTATGTCTAAAATGTAACTCATTGTGCGCCCTCTCTCTCAAGTTCCCTTGCCTCCCCTTATTTCTATATCTGTTGACAACATTATCCTTTCCTCTGTCCACTGCCTAGGAGTTATATTTCACTCCACCCTCTCTTTCACTCCACAAATTCAATCCCTGTCCCAATCATGCCATTTGTACTTTCGAAACATCTCCAGGATCAGGCACTTTCTCAGCCTGGATGCTACCAAGACACTTATCATCTCGCTTGTCATCTCTCGTCTGGACTTCTACAGCCTCCTTTTCTCTGGCCTCCGTTCCTCCTGCCTCTCCCCACTCCAGTCCTTAACGCCACTACACATCTTATTTTCAATTCTGCTCAGCATCTGCCTCTCCGCTCTGCCAATCACTACACTGGCTCCCTTTCTCCTACAGAGTACTGATCAAACTCCTTACCTTCACCTATAAAGTCCCAATCTTCTCCCCTCTATATATGTAGCCTCACCCCCCCCCCCCCCCCCCAACGCCTTCCAATTCTCCTCCTCATTCTTTAAATCCCCTTCTCCTTCTCCACATGCCCAATTCCTATGGTCCCAAATCAGCAATCACTCGATCAAATACTTTGGAATCCTGATAATGTGGGGTTCCAGTAAGAGCTGCGATCAGTAGAGTACCTTCATCATCATCATCCTCATTTATTTATATAGCGCCACTAATTCTGCAGCGCTGTACAGGGATCTCACTCACATCAGTCCCTGCCCCATTGAAAGCAGAGATTATCACACAAGCCTCCTCCCGATCACTTCCACAATATACGGGAGAATAATGTGCAGAGAGCGGCTCAAATATGAAATCATCGCTTAAAGTAGAGATCACAAATCCCTGGCTTAATTTTATGTATGAACAGTAATTACTCAATATTTATCATAGTGATCTAATAATGTATAAGTGATTTTTTTTTTTTTTTTTCGTTTTTATTTTTTTTTACAATTTTGATCTAATTTTGTTTTTAGAACCCCAAGAAATAAAAGCCTATTTATTTAAGCTCTAGCTGGCACATATTGACAATACAAAAGCATACTCTGATACTCCCTGATAAAAAAAAAACCAAAGCTGTCTTTTAACCAGCACATAACAAAAAGGCTAAGGCGTGTCTGGTCGTGAGGAGAGAGTGTACTCCAGTCACTTGGTTAAATCATACTTGCAAACTCTCCCGGGAATGTCCGGGAGACTCCCGAAATTCGGGTCGGTCTCACGGACTCCCGGGAGAGCAGGCAAGTCTCCCGCGTCCCGCAACTGCCTAGCATAAATGACGCAATTCGCGGTGAATCACGTCATTTTAGCCCCGCTCCCCGTGACAAAACGGAATTTTCGTTGCGGGGGCGGGCCAAAATGACGCGTTTGACCGCGTCCTGCCCTCTAGCCACTCCCCTCTCCCGGACTACACTTGCCGAAGGTAGGCAAGTATGGGTTAAATATTTCCTGTGAATGTACCAGCAGCTCATAAAACAAAGCTTTCAGAAGGGACTCCTCAAATGTTCATTTTCTGACACTATTGGGGGTCAACACAAAGCCGCGGCTGTACCCAGTGCTGAGGAACACTAAATTGCGGGGTTATTCTATAAAGTTTCCCTTTTGGACAAAAAAAAAATGTTATTGAGGGAAATGATGATGTAAATAATCCTAACCATTGTAATAGAAATAAGTACTATTTAAAACACACACTAGCTTTCTATTTGTTTACATTTTATGCTATTTAATGCCTATTTCATTATTATTATTATTATTATTATTAATATCATTATTATGTTTGCTTTTTGAGATGGTATATCGGTAAACAAATTGTTTAACACAAGTGTAACATCATTTTATCCTCACTGTACTTTTAGATATGTAACACATGTAGCACACAAATATCAACTTTAAATTTCAGTGTACAAATAAGCCATCAAGTATTTGTGTGCTACATGAAAAAACAGTCAGTATTTAACTTATGTGCAAAACAGAATGCTAATTTGCACCCCTTGCATTGTAACATGGTTTTGTCCAGGAGACTGAAATAAGAAGTTTCTCAAGTTAAAATCATACTTGCCAACTCTCCCTGACTGTCAGGGGGACTCCCTGAAATAGAAGTGATCTCCCTCACTCCCTGAAGAGTCTGGCATTCTCCCTGATGCTGAGCCAGTACAAGACGTGGTTGGCTTCCCCATCTGTGGCATGATGAAACAGTTCAGAAATTGTGTCCTATGTCCATGTATTAATGCCTATGGAGGTGGCCATTTTCATGGAGACCAAGATTTAATCAAAGACTGTTCAGGTAAGACAACATGACTTCAGTAATGGAGATATAAATGTAAAAGACACTTCAGTCTCTAGAGATTAATTAGCTGCTTTTCTTTAAGCATAGTTGCCTACTCTCCCGTAATGTCCGGGAGACTCACGCATTTCTGGGAGATCTCCTGGGCTCTCGGGAGAGCAGGGCAACCTCCCGGTTCTCGCCCCCCACAATAGATAAGTTGGGGGCTGGTGCTTAATGCCGCAAATATTGTGTCATCTTAGCCCCAAAATTGTGACAATCGTCTAGGGGTTGGGGCCAAAATGATGCGATTCGTGAAGCCCCGCCCCTGCATGCCAACCTCCCCCGTGATCTCCCTGAAGCCAACGAGGAAAAGTTGGCAAGTATGGTTAAAATCCTTAATGAATCAGGTCCTAGAATGGTTGTTATAGGCAACATCTCCACTTTTTAAAACCCGCAGCTTGATAAATTTACCCCTGTATCTGTAGAGGTCTCTCCAAACTCCCACTTTTCATCACTACAAACCATTGACTTCAAAATATTAATAAGAAGCTCGCCATCAGAAGATTTTGGTGAGGGGGGGCACGGGGCTCAGAGGACTCCCTGGGAAATATTTGATATTTTTTTGCCTTTTTGTTAGCTATCTAACTTTTGTAAATAAAAAAAAGTTTTGAGGGCATCTAGTGCTGCACACTTCATTGTCGATGATACTTCAAGGATCTATTATGCTGAGTGTGCTGTACAGATAAACTATTGCTTTTTTGAGCACACCACAAACTCATGTCACAGTGATTCCAGAGGAAGCCTGGAGAGAGATACACACATCCTGCCTACTGATGAGCTTACAGTATAGACCAACTGTGTGACCTGTGAGCAATTGTGATGTCATAAACACCCTTTATGAGGCAAGGTATGAGTGTTCCGACTGAAAGGGTTGGCCAGACATAACTCACTTAATAACAGACATAAATCTTATTCGTGGTCATTGGCTGCAACTAAGAAACTGACCTCTATCTGCCTTACAGCACTGGGGTCATGAGTTCAATTCCCGACCATAGCCTTATCTGTGTGGAGTTTGTATGTTCTCCCCGTATTTGCATGGGTTTCCTCCGGGTGCTCTGGTTTCCTCCCACACTCCAAAAATATACAAGTAGGTTAATTGGCTGCTATTAAATTGCCCTTAGTCTGTCTGTCTGCGTCTGTGTATGTTAAGGAATTTAGACTGTAAGCCCCAATGGGGCAGGGACTGATGTGAGTGAGTTCTCTGTACAGCGCTGCGGAATTAGTGGCACTATAAAAACAAATGGTGATGATGATGATCTTCATGCTGAAGTAGGTTGCATGGCCGTCGCCAATTACATGTGAAACAGCCATCACCTTAAACCTAACGTCATACTTGCCAACTCTCCCTGAATGTCAGGGAGACTCCCTGAAATAGGGGTGATCTCCCTCACTCCCTGAAGAGTCTGGCATTCTCCCTGATGCTGAGCCAGTACAAGACGTGGTTGGCTTCGCCATCTGTGACATGTTGACACAGTTCAGAAATTGTGTCCTATGTCCATCTATTGATGCCTATGGAGGTGGCCATTTTCATGGAGAGCAAAATTTAATCAAAGACTGACAGATAAGACCAAATGACTTCAGTAATAGAGACAGAAATGTGAAAAAACACTTCAGTCTCTAGAGATTTATTAGCTGCTTTTCTTTAACGCACAGTTGCTTACGCTCCCGGGAGAGCAGGGCAACCTCCAGTTCTCACCCCCACAATAGATAAGTGGCAGAGGGTGGGGCTTAATGGCACAAATATTGCGTCATCTTAGCCCCTCCCCCTGTTGTAATTGGTCAAAATAGTGACAACCGTTTAGGGGGCGATGCCAAAATGATGCGCTCCATCAAGCCCCGCCCCCGCACAGCCACCTCCCCCGGGATCTCCCTGAAGCCAACGAGGAAAAGTTGGCAAGTATGCCTAACGTATTGCCAATCAAATGGATAAAAACATTATGTTGGGGTTGAAGTTATACATGATGACATAATAGAATTTTTAGGGCTTCCTTTGATGATAATTTCCATGCTACCTTGCCTATATAAATAGCAGAAGTATTATTTCATCAAATCAAGAGCACCCTAATGCCCTGGTCTGTTTTCTCCACTAAAGGTACACTAAACACACACAAACAAGTGTACCTGTTGAGACACAAAGTCAAGGAAGCCATTTTGTGGACTGAACCAAAATTCACATTGTGGGGGGGTCGGGTAAGTTACTATTGTTTTTTCCAAGTCATACCAGAAGCTAATTTGTGCACACACCATGTAACATGCTGTGTTTTATTTGTTTGTTTATTGACTGTTTAGTTCTACAAAAATCCTAAATCATACAGCATACCAAATATAGTTTTTTTAGTTTGACCTCACTTTATTTGTTTTAGCTTGGAGATCTGAGCAGTAGGAAAATATTTCCCTTATCCTGGATAACATCCAATAGATAATGAATGAGTGAATAACATCTCCAGAACCTGACTTACCTGTTTGTGATTCATTGCTAGAGTTTCAAAACAGTTTTTACTAGGATTACCTGAAACTGTATAAATTCCAGAATGGCTGAGATGTGAAAATCCGGTTTTGCTACAAGCATTAATGCCCATTGTCAGAGGAAAGACATCTACAGTGTAACACAAAACTCTGTATTTTGTCTTCTAAGTGGAGACGCATGTACCTCTCTCATCTGCATGCGTGAAATCGAGGATCTGGGCTGGGTGCCAGCTGAGCGTCAAATAAAACTGCCGAAACCAAATCCAATTTCTGATTTTATGATTTTACTACACAGGACACACCCCGCTTACCAGTTATATAATTCAGAGGATCTGCGTTAACAGGCAAACTTCATAGTTTCCAAATGTCCCTAATTTCCAGAGACAATCCCAGGTTTTAATTATTGGTCCCTGGCAATGCCCCTATTTGTCATAGCATAGCCAGTATTTTACTGCAAAGCTGACAAGTGTACTTGGGATCAATATGAATTAGCAAGATGGCTTTCACTGGTTTCCAGCAAAAACCTCACAAATTGTAAATTGAATCCGTCTGCCAAGACATGTCACCCCATCCAAAATGCCTAGGTCTTGTACCAGTGTTGCTGGATGGTCGAACCAGCGCTCATCAAGGTACACTCCTCTGCTCTTTGTCACTACAAACTAGAGATGCTCAGGCTCGGTTCCTCGAGAACCGAACACACACGAACTTAGAGGATCCAAGTACCGAACCGAGCCGGCTCGGTACTATCGCGCACCCTCGGAATTTAAATCGGGGCAAAACGTCATTGTGACGTTGTCGAATCTTGGATCTCGCGAGTTTTGAATTCCTTTTTAAGATTCAAAATAGCGAGGGGTGGGAGGGAGGGCGGGCCCTTCATTTTTATTTTCTGCCACTGCTGTGTGCCAATGTGTCCTAGATGTGCTAGGAACTGGCGTTTGTGTCATTGCTCTGTCGCTTAGCATCCAGCTGCAGTATTTGTCCGGAAGTGTATGAAAATAATATTGTGACCTGTGAGGTGTTCAAAATTGACTGCAAATGACTTGAAATTAGTGTTATTGAGGTTAATAATAATGTAGGAAGAAAAAAAAAAGAAAAATTATGTGATTTTATCATATTTTAGGATTTTTCTAAAATATCCAAATCCAAAACACACGAGGGCAGTTTTGCCAAAACCAAAACACAAAGCTAATCCAGATCCAAAACCAAAACCACTTCACGGGGGTCAGTGAGCATCTCTACTACAAACTATATGTTATCTGTCCAATTCCTCCCCACGTCCGCAGACAACATCTTGCGCTCTAATCCTTTGCGCTTCGTGGAAAGTTACATGCACTTGCGCAAATCAAGGCTCGCCATGGGACTGGAGCTGGTTTTGCTCTCTACCTCAGAGCTGGTTTTGATCTGAGCCATTTTATCCTTTGTTAATGACCCCCAGTGTGACCTTTGTCCTAGGGTTCCTTGTGTGTCTGTCCAATTCTCACCTGTGCTTTGCAATGGATGTCGGCGCAACTACACATATTCCTACCAACAGCAAAACGAATAAGGACCACGGCACGGATCAGCTCGGCCACATCCACATATTACCAAGAGCGCGTCCCTACGCTGGATAAACTCCCCCACATTTAGTTGTTCAGAAGTCCCACGACTATCAGAACCGTTTGGGGTCTTCCATGCATGGAAGTAGATGTCTGACAGAGTTGTCCATTGTTTCCTGTGCTCCATCCTTATAAAGCCAAAGGCAACTTATAACACCAGTCAAAACTGGTGTTATAGTGAGGGTGATATCAGAGCGTGACTTGCAGTGAAATTAATACATTTTAATGCACTTTTTAGCCAAGAAAATAACTGGTGGTAAGTGAGGTTGGGACAATAAAGCCAGAGCAGATTAAAGGGGTTGGACTGTATTCTCAAATACAAGTCTAAGACTATTTTTCTGTATTGGCCCTAAATTCACCCACCCGCACTTTCTGCATTCCTTGACCTAGTTTGAAGATGAACATGTAAACATTGCCAGTGACCAAGGAGTGATGACGGCCTGTCGTGATAATGAGGGGATGGTATGTGGCAAGTCTTGTGACACTCTCGTCGTCCGCTTAATGAATCCAGTATAAGACAGTAACATTTACCTCACAGGTTATTAGCAAAATCTCCTGTGTAACCTTGTAACCCCTTTACCAGGGGCCGGAATGTGGTGCTGATGGTTCTGTCAGATGGGCTGACAGGGAAAGGTTATATTTCAGCTGCTGTTTTCTGTATTCAGTGGGTGCGACCAGATTCTGCAGGATTATCCCCTTGCTAATTACTGCTTAACCCATAGCTGCTCTGTTTTATCAGTCCGGAGACAAAACAGAAGAATTGAGTTATTGGGTGCTCTGGGAAAGGTTCAGAGCTCTTCTTTGAGCTTTGTGAGTATAGCCAGTTTTAAACAACTTCAAAGCAGGCACTCTTTGAAGGACAAGAATTTGAGGATCTGTTTTCAAATTCTTTTTAGGTCAAGCGTGTATCAAGATGGCCGTTCTAGAGCTAAGTTTACGTTGGGTAAAAATGTGCAACAAAGCGCATTTTATTTACGTGCGTTTGCATCTGGATATGCTTTTTGCTTGCACATTCTGGGCCTAGCTTACCTTTGATCTTAATTTCTGTTTTTTTAAATCAGGCCTAAGTTGCCCGTCCGTATGCCCGTATGTAAGTTCAAGCGGAGCTCAAGAAACGTTTCCATTTCAATAGAAGTACATTCTGGCTGTGCGTTACTTGCTGTATGCAGCAGACAGACCACAGTGCAGTATACTCACAATGCATATGTGCAATATAGTCCTATCAGAACGCATGGAAAAAAATATAATAAACATTAATAACTCTTAATACTATATCTTTCTATAATAAGAAAGAATAAAGGGAACACCCTAGAAGGGGAATGATATAAGGGAGCACCCTAAAAAGGGAAAGATATAAGGGAGCACCCTAGAAAGGGAAAGATATAAGGGAGTACCCTAGAAAGGGAAAGATATAAGGGAGCACCCTAGAAAGAGAAAAATATAAGGGAGCACCCTAGAAAGGGAAAGATATAAGGGAGCACCCTAGAAAGGGAAAGATATAAGGGAGTACCCTAGAAAGGGAAAAGATTTAGGGGAGCACCCTAGAAAGGGAACGATATAAGGGAGCACCCTAGAAAGGGAACGATATAAGGGAGCACCCTAGAAAGGGAACGATTTAAGGGAGCACCCTAGAAAGGGAACGATATAAGGGAGCACCCTAGAAAGGGAAAGATATAAAGGAGCACCCTAGAATGGGAATGATATAAGGGAGCACCCTAGAAAGGGAAAAGATTTAGGGGAGCACCCTAGAATGGGAATGATATAAGGGAGCACCCTAGAAAGGGAAAAGATTTAGGGGAGCACCCTAGAATGGGAATGATATAAGGGAGCACCCTAGAAAGGGAAAAGATTTAGGGGAGCACCCTAGAAAGGGAAAGATATAAGGGAGCACCCTAGAAAGGGAAAGATATAAGGGAGCACCCTAGAAAGGGAAAAGATTTAGGGGAGCACCCTAGAAAGGGAACGATTTAAGGGAGCACCCTAGAAAGGGAACGATATAAGGGAGCACCCTAGAAAGGGAACGATATAAGGGACCACCCTAGAATGGGAAAGATATAAGGGAAAAGATATAAAGTGCAAAAAGTATAAACAAAGTGCAATAAGTATACGTAATAACCAACTTGACAGAGAAAGGTGCACAGAGCAAAGAGGTAAAAGTGATTTCCATCATACAGGTTGAAAGGGAAGTGAAGGAGGGAGGTGGGGAGTGAAAAAGTGCCCAGTAGAGTGGGGCACAACTTGCAGGATCAAGGCAGAGATAGAGAAGATAAGGCACTAGAGAAGAGTAAAAAGAAGGGGGCAGTAGTCAAGTGAAGAAATGGATTGAAGAGGCGGAGGGCTAAAGGTACACAGGAGATGGAGGACACAAGGAAAGAGGGCCATGTTCAAGGGAGCTTACAATCTAATGGTGAGGAGAGACTGACAGGAGACACAGAGTGGTAAGAGGGGTGTGGAGGACGAGGGGAAGGAAGCACAGGAGTAAGAAGGAGGGGGTGAGGGTTGTAAGAGGGCAGGGTTAGGGGGAAGAAGGGTAGGCTAGCCTGAACAGATGAGTTTTGAGGGAGCATTTAAAGTTAGACAGGCTAGGTGAAAGTCTGATAGAACGGGAGAGATCTTTCCAGAGAAGGAGGGCAGCATGGGAGAAGTCTTGAATGCGGTAATGAGAAGTGGTGACCAGATGGGAGGTGAGGTGGCGGTCGTTGGAAGACTGCAGTGCGCAAGAAGGAGTATGAGTGGAGATGAGATTGGAGAGATATGGAGCAGTGGCGTTAGAGAGTGCTGTGTATGTAAGGCTGAAGAGTTTTAATAGCATTCTAAAGCGGGGGGGGGAGCCAGTGTACGGTAGAGTGAGGAGGCAGAAGAGAACCGGCGGGAGAGGTATCTGAGTCAGGCTGCAGCATTAAGTATGGACTGGAGGAGCGAGACAGGTAAGTGGGGAGCCAGTGAGGCGGAGATTGCAATAATCAAGGCAGGAGATGATCAGAGGGTGGATGAGCGTTTTGGTGGCCTCGGAGGAGAGGAAGCGTCTGATCTGGGATATATTTCAGAGATGGAAGCGGCAGGATTGGATGAGGGATTGAATGTGAGGGGTGAAGGGGAGGGCAAAGTCAAGGGTGACCCCCAGGCAGGCGCGGGCTGGGAGAGGGAAGCCCGGGGGGCACACAGGCGACATCACATGAAACGGGATGCGGCCATGTCATTGATGTTGCGGCCGCATCACCTGTCATGTGATGCGGCCGCCTGTGCGCTGATGCGGCCGCATCTCATGTCATCAGATGCGGCCGCCGGATGAAAATGTGGGATATTGCATCCGGGGGGCGGCTGCTCCCAAGCCCCCCGGGCCAGCCTGCCCCTGCCCCCAGGCATCGAATTTGGGGAGAAGAGGACATGATGGTAGAAAAAATAGTGATGGAGAGAATGGGAGAGGAGGAGTCTCTAGAGGGGGGGGAGGGTTATAAGTTTCATTTTTGCCATATTAAGTTTGAGAAACTGTTGGGCCATCGAGGAGGAAATTGCAGATTGGGAGCAGGACACCTTATAGAGGATGGAAGGGGAAAGAGCAGGAGAAGAAAGGTAGATTTGGATGTCATCAGCATAGAGGTGGTACTGGAGGCCAAAGGGACTGAGAAGATCACACAGTGTAGAGGTGTACAAAGAGAAGAGCAAAGGGCCAAGGATGGAACCCTGAGGGACTCCTACGAGAAGTAGGGAAGAAGCGGTGGAGGAGCCAGAGGTAGAGATAGAGATGGAGTGGTTAGAGAGATAGGAGGTAAACCAAGAGAGGACAGTGTCGGAAAGGCCAAAGGAGCGAAGGGTATGCAGCAGGAGAGGGTGATCAACTGTATCAGAGACCGCAGAAAGGTCCAGGGGGATGAGGAGGAGTAGTGGCCTTTAGATATGGCAGATAGGAGGTCATTATTGACTTTAGCTAGAACAGTTTCGATGGAGTGAAGATGGTGGAAACCAGATTGGAGAGGATCAAGGAGGGAGTTATTAGAGAGGCAGTTAGTGTGACGGCTGTAGAGATGGGGTGGTAATTGGACAGGGAGGTGGGATCAAGATTCGGTTTTTTGAGAATGGGTGAGACTAAAGCATTTTTGAAGGATGAAGGGAAAGTACCAGAAGAGAGGGGTAAATTGAAGAGGTGGGCAAGGTCGGAGTAGGCAGTGGGCGAGAGGGATCTGAGGAGGTGAGAGGGGAAGGGATCAAGGGGGCAGGTGGAGGGGGGAGAAGACAGAAGTAAGGAATGGACTTCCTCACTGGAGGTAGGGCAGAAGGAACATAAGATAGTTGGAGGGCAACGGGGGAAAGGGAAGGCGGGGGGGCTGTAAGAGATGTTGGAGGAAGAGAGTTCAGTTCGTATGGCAGCGATTTTGGTGGAGAAGAACGTAGTAAAGCAGAGGCAGAGATGGAGGGTGGGAGGGGGGAGGGGAAAGTAAGGAATCGAAAGTAGCGAAGAGGTAGCGGGGATTGGACGATATTTAATATTTAATAGTTAATATTTATTTTATAAGATATTAAAATATTGGTTGTAAACTACCAAGAGATAAAAGAATATCTGTACATTACCATATAGTGAAAAGCCTAATAAGCTACATAATTTCATGATCACCATAGTGGATGGTCTATAACTTTCCCTTTGGAACAAAATGTGCATGCCATGTATACGCTTTTGAATCACAATATAGTATTTCCTCTCTTGTCTTACCATGAATGTAAGGTATATATATTGTTACTGTATTATGTACCCTAGGCATATTCTTTTTGCAGTTGTTTGCTAAACCAGACACCACACATTAAATTAAACTTTCTACAACTCACCATAGATGTAGCACTCCACATGCAATTAACACTTTCTGATCGTAAGTTACGTAAGGGGGGATATCACTATGAAAAACATGTTAACTTTGGCAGGTCTGTAGCAAAATCAAACCAGGTTTACCTCACAGGTTAAGTTTGTGCACCAATACAATTGATGTTACTAACACAAAGTGGCCATATTGTTTTATCTCTAAGTTTTCAGATACAGGAAAAATAAACATTGTTTTAAGTTCTTCTTTGCTCCTGCTGTTAGTTTATACAAACCATAGCCCCCAATCACTGTAAGGTAGAATTTAAGCATTACGGGCCAGACATTCAGAGAAAGAGACCTCAGACTTATCAGCCCTTGTCATACAAGGACAGACATGATGGGCTGCTGTTTAGCAACATGTCACAAAAGCAAGAGTAATGATTTGACCCGGGCCTCTGGATTACTGGCCAATGAATAGAAGATACTGCTCATTTAGCCATTGCTAAACACAAGTCTATGATGTCCTGTACGCAGAACTGTGTTATAAATATGTCATACTAGCCCACTCTCCCGGAATGTCCGGGAGACTCCCGAATTCTGGGTAGGTCTCCCTGACTCTCGGGGGAGCAGGCAATTCTCCCACATTCTGCCCACTTCCTAGTGAATTGGGCTGGATGGGAGCCTCAATGACTCGATTTGCGGTGAATCGTGTCACTTTGGCCCAGCCCCCAGTGACAGCATATCGATTTCATTGAAGGGATGAGGCCAAAGTGATGCAATTTACCGTGACCAGCCCCCTCACGCCAGTGGCGGATCCAGGGGGGGGGGGGCGATCGGGGCGATCGCCCCCCTACCAGGGGCTTGCTGCCGTTTTAAACACAATCAGAGCAGCGGGGCAGCACACTGTCACTGCTGAACGGACCTGCACATACTGTGCAGCCGCCGGCAGCCTTAGAACACAGAAAGGGGGCGGGGCCTAAATCGCCCCCCCTAAAATCGCCCGGGGTAGGGCAAATGTTTGGGTCCGCCCCTGCCTCACGCCCATCCACCAAAAAAAGTGTTGTCAAGTATGGAGATTGGAGATCTCCTGGAGGGAAAGAGTAAAAGTTGGTAAGTATGACATGTTTAGATATTACAGTTTCAGCCACAGAAAAGGCAACATTACAGAACTTTAAATTACATTAGCATGTGGCGTTAACAGCACAAGATCCCTATCTGTGACACAATGAGACAGAAATGCATGCTCATGTTCTAGGAAAATAGCTATTTGATAGGTGTAAACTAGGGTATGTACTTTGCAGAGCTAAGTCCTTTGCTAGGTTGACCTTAAAAAGCACCAGAGCATGTCATATCGGAACACTGCCCATTCTGTATCAGGAATTGCATTGCAGACTGAAATCCCACAGGAGGGTTATATTAAAAGAAGGGTAAAACAAAGAAAACATCTTTCTAACCCACTGGAATCTGCAAATGTTGCAGTTTCTGCCCCCTAATCCTGTTTTTCATTTGATTTACGATGACTGCCTCTGAAACCTACAGATATCCAGCACATCTACAACTGGAAGGATAGGAGAATCACAAACCCCCACAAAATGCTGGGGTCTCCTATTCTGTTATGGTAAAGCCAGGAACAGATAAAGCCACAAACCAAACACTGCAAAAATCGCAGCTGCCAGGTGTTTATATTTTGGGGTATAAGGCACAGCGTAGTATCATCATCACCATTTATTTATATAGCACCACTAATTCTGCAGCGCTCACTCACATCAGTCCCTGCCCCAATGGAGCTTACAGTCTAAATCATACTTGCCAACATTTCTTTTTCTTTTTCCGGGAGATGCCGGCTGGGACGTGGGCGTGCAGGGGGCGGGGCGGCGAAATCGCGTCATTTTGGCCCCGCCCCCGTGACGGAATGACGCAAATAGCGTCATTTTACAGCGGGGGCGGGGCTAAACGCTGCGATTCCAGGTGAATCGCGGCGTTTAAACTGAATTTTTCCCACTTCCTATCAGGGAGATTGCCACACTCGTCCGGGAGACTCTCGCAAAATGCGGGAGTCTCCCAGACAATCTGGGAGAGTTGGCAAGTATGGTCTAAATTCCCTAACTTACACACACACAGACTAGGGTCAATTTGTTAGCAGCCAATTGACCTACCAGTATGTTTTTTGGGAGTGTGGGAGGAAACTGGAGCACCCGGAGGAAACCCACACAAACATGGGGAGAACATACAAACTCCACACAGATAAGGCTGGGAATTGAACTCATGACCCCAGCGCTGTGAGGCAGAAGTGCTAACCACTTAGCCACCGTGCTGCCCAATATGGTGGCACTATATAAATAAAATATAATAATTAATATTTATGGGGTGTCACTGTGTGACCATGGGCAGAATCATGTATTGTTTCCTTATTTTGGACTCTTCTTCATATACTGTACAATATATATAAGTATATTTATATAGCATACTTGCCTAATTCTGAGCCCTCCCCTACGGGAGGGGAAATCTCGCTGACGAGTGCAGGGGCGTAGTCAAGCAAACTGCATTATTAGGCCCCACCCCCTCCGCTGGACATGACAATGACTTTATTTGCTGTAAATCATATCACTTAGCCCCTCCCCCACCCAGGGCAGGATGCGGGAGGTTGTCCTGCTCTCCCGGGAGTCAGGGTGGACGCCCAGAAATTCGTTAGTCTCACGGACATTCCAGGAGAGTAGGCCACAATGTTATATAACAGTGCCGGGGCCTTGACCAGGGGACCTGTGAGGGATTTGCAAGTCTTCACCATGTTCACGTGAGTGGGTGCTCTAGTATCCTACCACTGACGAAAACACACAGAGGTAGGGTCATTGGCTTCTGACTAAAATTGGTCCTGCTGTGTGTGTTTGTGTACTGGGGTGGGGACATTAGATTGCAAGCTGCCTAGGGAAGGGGCTTGTGTGCCTGAATATGTAATTATATGTGAACTAAAATGTGAAAATTGTGTTGAAAAGCTCTGCCACGCAGGGCTGTATTTAGAAATGGCGTGCCCTAAATTAGTAATCGTGCACACTGTATAGTCATGTACTTCTATCCAACACAACAGCAGTTATTATTAACAGGGCAAAAATAGGTTCTTGGTAAAAAAAAAAAAAAAATATTAAATCTGCCTAAAATAAAGTGTTTGCTGCTTCCTGAACATCGCTTACCAATGCAGGTGCCCAGATTTCCTATGTGATAACTACAGTGCCCATGCCACAGGCTTGGGGGTATATTTGGTGTGCAGAGATATTTTTGCAAACCACAACAAATATCGACAACTCTGACCATCCCATGAAATGTCCATAATGATTTACAGATGCTACATTCCCTATCCTGCTTCTCGTACTGTTATTGTTCTCCTACTTATCACATCACTCAGCGTCTGTTACTTTGATCCACCTCCTCTCCGCTTCCCCTATATCAGTTTATGTACCACGAGGCTCAGTCCTTGGCGTCTCCTCTTCTCTATCTATACGTGGCTTACTGGTTAGCACTTCTGCCTCACAGCACTGGGGTCATGAGTTCGATTCCCAACCATGACCTTATCTGTGGGAGTGAGAGGAGTGTAACCTGTGTACAGGAGAGGCAGCGGTCATTGGCAGTGCGGAGAGGGTGGGAGGAAGTGTGAATGGAAATGAGGTTGGAGATGTTACAGGGGTGGAGTGGTTGAGAGTTATGTAGGTGAGCGTCAGGAATTTGAACTATAAGGGACATGGAGCCAGTGTTGTGACTGGCAGAGATGGGAGGCCGATCCACAGCAATGAAAGAGGCGGCGGAAGGAAGGATTGAAGTGGAGATAGATGGTTGAGAGGGAGGTCAGAGAAGAGGACCTCGAGGTGAGACATAACAAGAGAATTTTGGTTGCGTCCAGGGTTACCTCTCTGTATGTAAAGAGCTGCGGAAAATGCTGGCGCTATATAAATAAATGTCAAGAAATTAATAATTGTTCATTTAATGTACAGACCTGTGGAGTATGTCAGCGTTCTATAAATACATTATTATAATAAGAATCTTACTAGCAGGTCAGGAGTTCATCTTTTTTTTAACTCCCGTAGACCACATTTGTTGTGCTGTACTCCACATTGCAGAGTTACGTGGCTCAACTCCCCCACATCCCAGAGACCAAGGACCTTCATTAAATTAAAATTAACTGCAATTTTTTTTAAAACGCATGTCCGAATGAAGCTAGAAGTGGATCAGAAGAAGCGTCTCTTGCTCAGTACAGGCGTGGGTACACTCTGTATATACAGCACTTACTGTATATTACTCAGCTGTAATCTTACACTGCGATATAGAGTTGAACTAGGACACGCCCCCTCCCAACGCTCACTCTGTCTCCCCCTCCAGCGCAACATGGTTTTGCCAAAGTGCAAAATTGCACCTTCGAGCTATATGTATTCCTAATGCTAAATGAAGTCCATCGGTTTAATGTTTTAAATATGGTAATATGGATTTGTTTAATAAGTAAAATAAAAATATTGCAGATTTCAGAATACACGGACCGTTTGTACAGCAAAAATCTTATTCAGGTTTAGGTACTGCTGCTGATATAAGACATTTTGTTTTGTTATTTGTCCCCAAGAATTTGGTCAATCCGTTGACAGACAGGTAAATAAGGAAGCTTATTAAATCATCTCTGTCAGTAGCCACGTCAGTCTGACTGTCATCAAGTTACCTCTTAGTATCACCAGCCGACGGGTGATTAAGATCAGGGATGGGGGATACTAATGTCAGATTGCTGATAAATGGCTGTTCAGAAAAATAGGGGAGTGAAGGATAAGATTTGTAGACAAGGCATTACATGACAATCTGATAAATCATGTGTATAACAACAGAAACTAAAACCTGACACAACAAATATGAGCATGATATACTAACTGACACTCAAAATTAAAGTAGCAATCCTATCATCATCATCATCATTTATTTATATAGAGCCACTGATTCCGCAGCGCTGTACAGAGAACTCACTCACATCAGTCCCTGCCCCATTGGAGCTTACAATCTAAATTCCCTAACATACACACAGACAGAGAGAGACTAGGGTCAATTTTGATAGCAGCCAATTAACCTACTAGTATGTTTTTGGAGTGTGGGAGGAAACTGGAGCACCCAGAGGAAACACACGCAAACACGGGGAGAACATACAAATGCCACACAGATAAGGTTATGGTCGGGTATTGAACTCATGACCACAGCTCTGTGAGGCAGAAGTGCTAACCACTAAGCAACTGTGCTATCCTATGAAAAAAATGACTAGAACAATCTTGATAATTACCGTTTTCGTTGGTTTATTTCTTCAGGCTAATAGTACTGATTTATATTTAAACTAATATGGAAATCGAGTTGACGCTTCCAAATGGAAAGTATAGAAAAGACAAAACAGAAATGTTCACAAACAGGTAAATCAGTCCCAATAAGATGACACTTCAAATAGTTCAAACTTGGTCTGTTCAAACGCCGAGAGTCCAGAACTTGAATACAACCGAAGGTTTTAATGTAAAATTCCAACAAAAATGTAAATCTCAAAACAACGTTGTTTATAAATGGTGTGTCCTCTTCCTCAAAACCGTTAAGCCGATTCTCCAGTGCGGTCTCCCCATTTCAGATGAATATTAGCTTTTTCAAACCCGCAGTTTAGTAAATATACCCTTGGATCTCTAAGTGCTGGAAATAGAGGTGATGTTTATAAATCTCATGCGACCAATAAAGGTTCAATGGGTGTGGCTTGTGCAAAACAGGGTGTGGTTTAGACAGATTGTGTGTGTGTGTGTGTGTGTGTGTGTGTGTGTGTGGCCAGCCTATTGTGCCCCAATCCTCCATTAGCGAATGTCAGGAAATATCATCCCAATTTATTTACATGGCGCCATCATATCTCGTGGTGCTTTACAATTGGGGGGGGGCAGAGTAATAAAACAATACTGACAGACAAAGAGGTAAGGGGGCCCTGCTTGCTATAGAAGATCTGCAATTCTATTTTATTTAAATTATTACGCTTTACAAATAGCATGTTGTATACCTTATGCAGAATAAGACTATATACTGACAATATTATTATTATTATTATTATTATTATTATCATTTATTTGTTGGGCGCCACAAGGTTTCCGCAGCGCCGTACATAGTACAAACAGTAGACCGTACAGGGTTAAACAGTACAGAACGATGAACACAAAGTACCAATGCTTCAGTAACTCCGGGACAGCCATAAGGAGTAAGGACAGAGCAGAAGAACAGGTATGGAGACACGGGGGAAGAGGGGCCCTGCTCATAAGAGCTTACATCCTAAGGGAGGGTGGACAAATCAGACACGAGAGGGAGCTGGTGATGCCAGGGGAGTGAGGGAATAGCGAGCAGAGTAGATGAGGGGTTAAGTGGACGGTTGATAAGCTTTGAGGAACAGGTGAGTTTTAAGTGCTCGTTTGAAGGAGCACAGATTGTGTGCGAGACGGATGGAACGAGGGAGGTCGTTCCAGTGCAGTGGGGCAGCTCGGGAGAAGTCTTGGATTCTGGAGTGGGAAGTGGTAATTAGAGTGGAGGAGAAGCGACGTCATTAGCAGAGCGTAGGGACCGGGCAGGAGTGTGAATGTTTATCAGGTTGGCGATATAGGGAGCAGTAGACTGAGAGAGAGCCTTGTAAGTGTTGATAAGGAGTTTGAAGAGGATTCTGTAGGGGATGGGGAGCCAGTGTAAGGCATAGCAGAGAGGGGAGGCAGAGGAGGAGCGGCATGATAGAAAGGTGAGTCTAGCAGCCGCATTGAGTACAGAGCGCAGGGGGGCGAGATGTGAGAGGGGAAGGCCAGTGAGGAGAAGGTTGCAGTAGTCGAGGCAGGAGATGATGAGTGCGTGGATGATGATTTTGGTGGCGTCTTGTGAGAGGAAGGGTCGGATGCGGGCGATGTTGCGCAGCTGGAAGCGACAGGCTTGAGCAAGGGATTGGACATGGGGGGCAAAAGAGAGAGATGAGTCGAGGGTGACACCCAGGCAGCGGAGTTGGATGACAGAGGAGATGGTGGTGTTATTAACAACGATAAATCCAGCATACAGAACAAATAGTGCTACTGCGCAAGTAACCAATATAAAAATTAATAATGGCAATTCTCTAAACCCTGGGATTGTCCCTTAAAGTTAGATATACCGGCAGACTACGGCATTTTGTTGGCAGTATTTTAGTTTACTTTTTGAAGCCGTATTGTAAAGCAATCACTGCGTGACGCCTATACACACAGCATCTGAACTCCTCCTAAATAAGGTATGTTTACTTAATCATTGATGATGTATTCTACACTACTGACTCACCTTCAATCTTTATTTACTATATCGTAATAACAGAAATTTCAATCTTATATCATGTGCTTGATAAGAGAAATGTGCATTAGGAAATATTAATTTTAAATTTTTTAGCATTGATAGAGTTATGGGATCTTTTACCTGGAAGACCATTATTACGCGAAAGTTCCAAAAAACAGAAAAACCGCAAAGAAAATAATTGGCGCTGATAATGTCACACATACAACGACATGATCACTAAGGTACCAATTCTGTTCTCCAACACACTACATTTTTAGCTTCACGCCGGTCTATTCTTCACTTTTTCCCGCTACTGAGACCCGAAAAATTACTTGTCGCACCTATTTCCCCATAGAAAGTATAGGGCAAATCTAAATTTGTATTATGTGTTATTTTCACTCACATGAAATGAATTCATTGCCTGAATCTACTCCACACACTTTAGGTGGCAAAAATATTCTGTGGTAGTGAGATCCAAGCACAAATGTGCTTGAATCTCCCTGTAATCCATACAATATGTAGATTTTAATAAAACAAAATAAAATAAAAACACAAAAAAAAAACTTAAAAGTCAATGCAAGTGATCGCTATTAATGCCTAGTACCATTATCACCATAGGCGTTATATAACCAGTGAGCATAGCACCCAACTGTCCCGATATCAGCGAGACAGTCCCGAGGACTCGCCCGGTGACATGTTGTTCCTCAGATAGGAATGTTGGTGGAAGGGAGATAGCTAACAGGCAGCCTAGGGCATTACAGCGCTAGACAGCCCTCTGGGGGACGGGGTTACACCCCCATCAGGGTGTGGACATACCCCCATAGAGACGTGGCCATGCTCCCAGTCCCGCTGTCGGGGACTTGCATGTTGGGAGTGCCAGTGAGTGCTTTCACTTTCTCCACCATACCTGTTCTGTTCCCGTGATAAAAATATAATATATGTTTGCCCTAGCCTAAGCTTTTGCACACTGCACCACCGGTTGGGGCCCAGTGGGCAGAGTCTTCCAGTTTGACTGACATGTGCACTGTTCGGTGGTTCTGGCCAAGGCAGGGCTATAATTTTTGTAGAACGCCACCTGCTGTTGCAGAGAAGTGGCAATCGTTCGGGGCGAGGGAGAATTGCGTAGTAATGATGATGTGTGACTGACAATGGGGTCTCTATGCAGTGGAAGCTGGCAATACACGTTACAGGTGTGTCTGGCACTAACAGTGGCGTTCCTGTACTATGTGACTGGCAATTGAATCTTGGCAGTATGGCCTATGGAATTCAGCTTTCATCATCCAGCATGTATTACAGTCTCAGGCAGAGGGTATTCTATACAGAGCATCAGAGGTGGTACACAGGGCCATCTTTTCCATTGGGCACGATGCAAGGGGGCCCCATAGGCATGGCTCTTAATGAGAATAAATAATCCTGCATAAGAAAAAAACCTGCAAAAAACACCTTCAAGGGTCACTGAGCAAGTACATCTATCTATCTATATCTCTATATATCTATATTTATATCTGTATCTGTATACATCTATATATCTATATCTAGGGGGCCCGGTGCACTGCTTTGCCCGGGGGCCCATAATGTTGTTAAGATGGCCCTGGTGGTACAAGCAAGTAAGGGGAACCTAGTGGAGACATTGCCCAGGTGTCTACTAGAGCCTGTCTGGGACTGATACAGAGTTGGCTGCAAAATAGGTGTAATTTATGCTCAAAAAAAGCCAGATGCCCATATGATGAGCAATGTGCATTTTACAATCTGTGCAGGGCACATGTCACAGATACTTATGTACCACTTGTGCCCATGTTTTTATCCATCTGTTTTATAATGCAATAAATGCATACGCTATTAGGCATCAATAAGACTCAAAAAAAACCTCTCTAATACAGCAAAAGTTCTACTTAGGCACACACAAAAAAGCATAATATATGGCCATGCAATCAAGAAAGCACCTATCAGTGTCAGTGGTGCAATCGCAAATAGCCAATAACAATCGGTTTGTTTGTGCCAGAGACCGTCATCATCCACTATTTGCTCCTGCCCCTAACCACCCGCTAATAATTCGGCTCTCTCAGACGTATGTGCGGCATTTTCCCCGTCTGCATCTGTTTGCAATTGTGTGACCTCACTGTACTTGGCCCACTTCTAGAGGCATAGGCTGGCATAAGTGGCAGAATGATGGAAATTTGCATTGGCGCATACGCGTGCACCCAATTTCCGAGCACCACGCAAACTGACGAAATGCTCTGCATCAGACCCTCTGTCTCTATTAAATATAAATGTGACATCCAGATTCTCACGGAACTCTGCTTTGCTAATGTGATTGGGTTTATTTTTTGATCCTTGTTTATTTCCAGTGGTGAGAAGCTTTTTGTCACTACTACATTGACGTCTTGGGAGAATTACACAGCTAAGCTCTATACCGAGCCTGTCAAACAAAAGGCCTCCAATTATTTGATTGTACCTTTTTAAAAAGTACTTTGTATGTAAATAAGCACACCTTTGGTTGACAACACGATCAAACCTAGGAGATCCTGTGGTCTTACTGCCCTGTGTTTAGAGAGTCGGAGGCCACCCTCTCCAAACAAACAGGGTTTATAACCGCAGAGCCTGCTTGGAGAGGTATGCCAGCTATCCTTGTGACTGAACCTAGGTACCAATTCTCAGCGTTCTCTTCTAAAGATGGATAGCGCTTCCATTAAAGCTTCACGGAACCTTTTTTATTAACTCCTTAATGACCAGTAGTACTTTGTATTTTGATTTTTTTTACATTAACAAAACATATGTGATGTTGGATTTTTTTTCTCTCAGCCGGTGCTGTGTATTTAGAGGGAGGAAATCATAGGGGAAACAAAACACTGTTTTAAAAATTCTGGCAAAGGTTACTTCAACACACATATCTACTTTTATACAAGGTTATAAGGTACGTACGTATTTATATCATTTTCACTTTATTGGGCTTATTTTTGACCTCAGAGACGACAGTAGAATTCAACAGGGAATGAGTATTCGTGGCAATTATAAATCCAAAATAAACTTTAATCATAACTAGCAAGCCGACTACTATTAAACCCAATCTGTCTTGGTCTATTAGTGCAAGAATCAACCTGTAACTAGACCTTGTTCCAGTAATATCATGTCCTGGTTTCCGGCTCAGTAAATATTCGTCATCCTACTTTTCCTAACTTGGAGTTTGTGGCGGAAGTGGGCGGGGCAATGGTGTCATCAAACCTTTGCTACTAAGTGTTTACTGGGGAGGGCAGGGCTTGATAACATAGTTCACATCATGGTACCACCCACCATGTAACAGTGGAGTACTTCAGGAGAATTGCCTATTCTTTCGGGAGTCCAGGATATTTCTTTGGAATTCGGGAGTTAAGTCATACTTGCCTACACTCCTGGAAGAGCAGCCACCTTCGCTGATTCCAGGCGAGAATGGGGCTTAATGAAGCAATCACATCATCAACGTGCAGCCTCTCGCTGTGCGATTGGCAGAATCGCGGCTTTGCACAGCAGGGGGTGGGGCTACCTTGTCACCTGACCTAAATATTGGCAAGTACGAGTTAAGCAGGCCACTTATACATAGGTGTACCTCCACACCCACTATGATTAAGTTCCTGGTCACCATCATCATTTATTTATATAACGCCACTAATTCCGCAACGCTGTACAGAGAACTCACTCACATCAGTCCCTGCTGCATTGCAGCTTACAGTCTAAATTCCCTAACACACACACACAGACACACACAGACACACAGACACACAGACTAGGGTCAATTTAATAGCAGCCAAATAACCTACTAGTATGTTTTTGGATTGGGGGAGGAAACCAGAGCACCTGGAGGAAACCCACGCAAACACGGGGAGAACATACAAACTCCACACAGATGAGGCCATGGTCAGGAATCGAACTCATGATCCCAGTGCTGTGAGACAGAAGTGCTAACCTCTAAGCCACCATGCTGCCCCCATCCAATCACTGCATTTTTGATGATGTGACTCAAGTTACATGTCTCGATGCTTATCAAAATGTTACTTCTGAGAACAGACCACTGCTACATAGAGTTTTTTTCCCGATGTACTGACCATTTGATCATTCTTTCATGTATCTTCTGACAGTAAGATTATATCCATCTACCTCTTTTTACAAAAAAACACATATTTAAAGTCCCTTTTTTAATGCCATTGTTTTTTTGCAGATATTTATGCAGATTGGGCAGATGGACCATAAGACTTGTGGGAAAATACAGATTTCTGTTTTGACTTTGCCCTGCGGCTTCCAGATACAACAGAATGCCTTCGGATATGCAGAATTTCCACTTATACCAGGAAAACAAATGTAATTTTTGTAGATTTGGGAGCCTTTCAAAGTGTTTCCTTGTGCTTATACCGCAGAGGTCCACCTATGATATCACATATCATAGGTAGACAGCACAGTGGTTCAATGGTTAGCACTTCTACATCACAGCACTATGGTCATGTGTTCAGTTCCTGACCCTAGCCTTAGCTGTGTGGAGTTTTTTAGTGTATGTTCCCCCCGTGTTTGCGTGGGTTTCCTCCAGGTGCTGCGGAATTAGTGGCGCTATATAAATAGATGATGATGATGATATACAATTTGCCCACTCTGCAATCAAGCCACCATCATCCATGAACATTTCTATTATAACAGATGGACTATCTGTAACTACACTTATGTGATGTCACAACAACATATGTGACTTCTTGTGCGGTGCCTTTTGTGAGTTTGTCATGCATTTCCACGGCTAAAGAATATTTGGTTGGCTTGCTACATCTATCAGGAACTATTACAGGCCACAATCACAAGCAGAAAATATACTTAACTGTTGTCGTCCTCTATTTTTTATTGTGGTGAAAGTAGATTCTACAGATTCTGATGTAAGGTAAATATAATTGAGGATGAAATATTTAATACACTCTCACAGAAAGGAGCCGACTGCATTAAGACTTTATTAGTGTGTTTTGCGTCTAGACAAATTGGCGGGAAGGTTGTTTTATCTGGCTGAATTTGTCACAGCTCATGAGGTGAGTAAACGATTCCCCACTGGACTACAATAAGCAAGATGGAATTAAACATTGAATATAAATAAACAGTACATTTTCATTTGTATTTTTATGGAAATACGATTGACATGGTCAGATCTTGATAACAGTTTGAGTTGAGCACCAGTAAACTGTATAACGACTGAATCCCGCCCGTTCCTCGCGCCCCTCCCTCTATTCCCTGAAAATAACACATGAGATTTGTTTTATGAATAAAAAGGTCACATCTTTAATTTAATCAATCTTTTGAAACTGTGGCAAAGAAAATCAGACCAGGTCCAGCCATAACCACAAATCACATGAAATATGAGGGGGCCCTCAAACTTCCCTGCTGCCTCTAGATTCTGGGGATAAAGGGGGGTGGGCCTTTATCATGGCTTCTTACGAGACCCCCCATAAGGGTGGTAATGAGCATTTCAGCCACACTTTAAAGGAGGGTATCCCCATGGATGCCACTTGCACCCCCCTTGAAGGCTGGCACAATACAACCTGTGGCGTGGGTGGGAATTCTTAAAAACAATTCTACTCTGCTCTCCTTGATTTCCTTATATAACACTGATAATCCCTCCATGCCATTACCCTTACTCCACCCTCTCCTCCTCCATTGGTCCCATCTTAACCAGCTTTGTCAATTCCACACAGGGGCAGATTGGGCTGGAGGGCAGGGAGGCATCTGGTCCTATAGTGGACTACCATGGGCTGGGTCACTGGGCCACCTGCATTTTTGTTCTTTAAAATCTTCCTACTAGGCTGCTTAGTAAAGTCTCTGGGCTTATCCTCTGGGCCAAAATTTGCCAGCCCTCCTCTGGCTCCACACCTGTTATTCCTATGCAACTTACCCTTATCAATTCCCCTACTGAGTGCAGGACTGGTCCCAGCCTTGGTGTTTATAATTAGCTGCCCTAATTAGCCCTCTATCTTCTTTACAGTCCCTCTGTGCTTACAAGGGTAATAGTTCCAAGAATGTTTATTTATTCTGATCATTCTCTGTCCCAGTGGATCTTACGATCTAATTCCATACCACAGGCACAGAAACACATTAATGATAGGTTTAGGGAGAAGCCAATTAACGTATCCATGTGAACACAGGAAGAACATACAAACTCCACGCAGATAGCACCCTGGTTGGTATCGAGCCCACCAGCACTACAGGACAGCAATGCTAACCACTCATACAGTGTGCAATCATGACTGCACATGTGACTCTACAGCAGAGGTTAGGGGGCAGGGAGCCATCTACCCCCTGGGCCGATCTCATAGTGGGCTACCTTGGGTGGGTCACTGGGCTACCTGCAATTTTTTTCCTTTAAAATGTCCCTAATAGGTTACTGAGTCGAGTTCTGCACCCCAGGCTAAAGCTTGCCAGCCCTCCCCTGCTCTACAGAGCCTCACCAAATTGTTTATTAGAACACACAGGTAGGAAGAATGGATAGCAGGTTAGGCCAAAGCTACATAAAGATATCTGCTACGTGATATCTACCAAAGTTACATAAATATATCTGCAACGTGATATCTACCAAAGATACATAAAGATATCAGCACGGTGGCTCAGTGGTTAGCACTTCTGTCTCACAGCGCTGGGGTCATGAGTTCAATTACCGACCATGGCCTTATCTGTGTGGAGTTTGTATGTTCTCCCCGTGTTTGTGTGGGTTTCCTCCGGGTGCTCCGGTTTCCTCCCACACTCCAAAAACATACTGGTACGTTAATTGGCTGCTATCAAAATTGACCCTAGTCTCTCTCTCAGTCTGTGTGTGTATGTTAGGGAATTTAGACTGTAAGCTCCAATGGGGCAGGGACTGATGTGAGTGAGTTCTCTGTACAGTGCTGCGGAATCAGTGGCGCTATATAAATAAATGGTGATAATGATGATCTGCTACGTTATATCTACCAAAGCTACATAAAGATATCTGCTATGTGAAACAGCATTTACAGGATATTTGCAGGATGGATGTTAGGAAAAAAGTTATACTTGTACAAAAGATAAAATTATAAAATTCGAGTTAATCTATTAATTGCTATGTATTATACTTTATTATAAAAATGACATTTCCGCAGTGAATTGATTCAACCAGCAGGAAATTATACAGAATCTTATATTTCTATGAGAACACAAAGGCAAGCTGCGTTCTCATATTGTACTCCCCTTGGTAATCTTTTTCCTGTGGATTTGTGGTTGACCCCATGAATTTCATGTCATGATTTCCTCTAATGATAGATGAAGCCAAGGCTGAGATAGACTGTGATAGGATGGAAAGACAGCACAGAGACAGCCGTGAGTACAGCTAATGTTGGTAGAAAAAAATAAGTTTTAGAAATGTTTTTGTTAGATGGGACCAGAGATGCAGGTCTTTCTACTAATGTATGCACTTTTGGACAACACCCATTTAACAAATACAACAACCCCAATTTCCTGCTTTATAGAGTACCAACTTTACCAGACTTAAATATCACCTTATATGCCACAATATAGCCTCATAAACTACCATGTAACTTACCATGCTATGATATAGGCAGAGCACCTTGATGTAGTCCCGTATACCATTATATAGCCTCACATGTCATCATATAGTTAGTACACCATGATGTAGTCCCATATACCATTATATAGCCTCACGTGCCATCATATAGCTAGTACACCATGATATTATATATCTGTGTGGAGTTTGTATGTTCTCCCTGTGTTTGCGTGGGTTTCCTCCGGGTGCTCCGGTTTCGTCCCACACTCCAAAAACATACTAGTAGGTTAATTGGCTGCTATCAAAAATTGACCCTAGTCTCTTTCTCTCTCTCTCTCTGTCTGTGTGTGTGTTAGGGAATTTAGACTGTAAGCTCCAATGGGGCAGGGACTGATGTGAGTGAGTTCACTTTACAGCGCTGCGGAATCAGTGGCGCTATATAAATAAATGGTGATGATGATGATATATTATTATATAGCCTCACGTGCCATCATATAGCTAGTACACCATGATATAGTCTCATATATTATTATATAGCCTCACATGCCATGATATAGCCAGTACACCGTGATATGGTCCCATATACCATTATATAGCCTCATGCTTCCTAACACAGACTCTTCACCCATGTCCTGGGATCTTCTGCATTCATCTCCCCTTTTCAAAATAGGTAGCAAACTGGCACGTCCAACTGTCATGCTAAAGATTGTACTTCTTACTGAAATCTTATTGGCTGACGTTCAATAGGAAGCACTTCACGTTGTGAAACTAATTACAATTCCAGTAGTAATTCTGGACTGTGACACCTGTTTTCTTTTCACCGTTGCCAGGAGTTCACTATTTAATGAGCTCCGACTGAGTGAGTGACAATGCCTTAAAGCATGTCTCGCACCGTGGGACCGTGTGATTTGACATGCCTGTCATATGTTGTCCTGTTACATTACATATTATTCTAGTTACCCAACCTCACAGTATTGCTATCGAGATTAGAACCTGGTTATTCTGTTTAGTATACAATGGTTTACATTAGGGAAAACAGAGCTTAGCTAATAGAAGCACTCATAGCTTCATGTTCCGGGCTTATCCCATGGATCTGATAGTTGAACTGTTTCTCAGCGATACCTGGGAGTTGAAGTTATTTGCCTGCAGTGTTTAAATTTAAGGGCACATTGCTTTGGCATAAAAACTGTTGTCTGTCTGCCAGGGGAAAGGTAAAACCAGACCCTAGAACCTTCAGGTTACACGGCATTGGTTAATCAGACTCTTCTTACATTGGACGTGATCCAATTCTCACAACATGGAGGCTATGTGTAAATGAGCTGCACCTCTCCTGTAATCCAGCCCTTAGTCCACCACAGTACTGGGACCAATATCCTGCACTCAGTGCAAGCAGTGAGAAATTTCTTCAACACCCGGCTAATGGCTGAGAGCATGAGCCAAAGAAAATATTGGACGGGGCGGCTGAGCTCTTCTGACAATGCACAAATCTCAAAGAATATAAAATCCACAGAATTTGCATGAAGGGAGTGAGAAATTGTACATATATCATCCATTGCTTGCTTAACCCCTCGAGTGTTAGCGCTCTGTCTGGTTAAAAAGCAGAATCAGATCATTCCTGATGGAACTATGGAGATTAGGTCGTGGGAAAGAACGTTTAACGCTATCTCTAAGGCTTGTGAGGCTCAACCACATTTCTGTCATGTGATTATCTGTATTGAATTTTTTTTTATTTGTAATAAGAAGTGCAAGATATGTGTGTGTGTGTGTGTGTGTATGTGTATGTATATATAGATATATATATATATATATCTATATATAGCAACCAATCAGGTTCTAGTTAGCATTGATTTAGTATATTCGACAAAGTGACAGCTAAAACCTGATTGGTTGCTATAGGCAACAGCTCCACTTTTTCAAACCCGCAGCTTTATAAATTTACCCCCATGAGTAGATACTGTCACGGGCACTAGGAGTCTTGCCCAGGAATTCACCAGATGACTGGGCTTACCAGGGTCGTGAAGCTCACACAACGGTCCTCTGGTAGCAGGGTGACTAGCGGAACATATATCACAGCAGATGGAGAGAGAATGCCAATAAATAATAGGAAAGTCAGTGACTTGCAGCTATCTTGGTCAATGAATCAACGACTAGCTGATATAGTGGAAAGGCAGATTTGAACACGGAGATCAGGATGGACGTGAGCAGATGCAGGGAGGTAGCAGGGAAGTCAGTGGTCTGCGTACAGCAAGTTGTACCACTGCTTATGGTGAAGAGACTTGTCCAGGTGCAGGTAGGTAGCGGGGAAGTCAGTGGTCTGCGTACAGCAAGTTGTACCACTGTTTATGGTGAGAAGAACTTGTCCAGGTGCAGGTAGGTAGCGGGGAAGTCAGTGGTCTGCGTACAGCAAGTTGTACCACTGCTTATGGTGAGAAGAACTTGTCCAGGTGCAGGTAGGTAGCGGGGAAGTCACTGGTCTGCGTACAGCAAGTTGTACCACTGCTTATGGTGAGAAGACTTGTCCAGGTGCAGGTAGGTAGCGGGGAAGTCACTGGTCTGCGTACAGCAAGTTGTACCACTGCTTATGGTGAGAAGACTTGTCCAGGTGCCAGGCCCAGCGCTCCCATTAGGCAAGGTTAGGCACTTGCCTAGGGCGCCGGGCTCTGGAGGGCGCCTGGAGGGCGCCACAGTATTCTAAAATACTTTAAAACTGTGCGGCGACCGCTGACCATACCTGTCACGGCCGCCGCACAGCATCAGATGCACGGGGAGGGGGGAAGAGGCTATTTTGTCACCACCGCCGCCTCTCTGCTCCGTCTCCTCCCCTCCACTTACTAGTGTCAGTGAGTGGAGGGGAGGAGACGGAGCAGAGAGGCGGCGGTGGTGAGACAAGGTAAGGAGAGGAGGGAGGAGGGCGGCGATTTTTGCGGGGGGGGGGGGGGGGCGCCGCTTTTTTAAAAATGCCTAGGGCGCTGTGGACCCTAGCATCGGCCCTGCCAGGTGCAGGTAGGTAGCGGGGAAGTCACTGGTCTGCGTACAGCAAGTTGTACCACTGCTTATGGTGAGAAGACTTGTCCAGGTGCAGGTAGGTAGCGGGGAAGTCACTGGTCTGCGTACAGCAAGTTGTACCACTGCTTATGGTGAGAAGACTTGTCCAGGTGCCAGGCCCAGCGCTCCCATTAGGCAAGGTTAGGCACTTGCCTAGGGCGCCGGGCTCTGGAGGGCGCCTGGAGGGCGCCACAGTATTCTAAAATACTTTAAAACTGTGCGGCGACCGCTGACCATACCTGTCACGGCCGCCGCACAGCATCAGATGCACGGGGAGGGGGGAAGAGGCTATTTTGTCACCACCGCCGCCTCTCTGCTCCGTCTCCTCCCCTCCACTTACTAGTGTCAGTGAGTGGAGGGGAGGAGACGGAGCAGAGAGGCGGCGGTGGTGAGACAAGGTAAGGAGAGGAGGGAGGAGGGCGGCGATTTTTGCGGGGGGGGGGGGGGGGGGCGCCGCTTTTTTAAAAATGCCTAGGGCGCTGTGGACCCTAGCATCGGCCCTGCCAGGTGCAGGGAGGTAGCGGGGAAGTCAGTGGTCTGCGTACAGCAAGTTTTACCACTGCTTAATAGGTGAGGATGTGTACAGGTGTCGATGAGTGGAGGCATACAAAGGATAATAGGATGCAGACACTGAGAGCACAGAGGAACTTGATCCCAACAGATATGCAGCGTATCCAGCAAAGTCTATAACGGTATGTGTGGCGCTGCTTGGTAGAGACTTGCTCAGCACAGATATGCAGGCCAATAACGGATAGTCAATCACAATTGTCCATATAACGACTGAGTAGTATGGTTTGTTCCAAACAGATATGCAGCGTAACAATAACAGTCCATATCGGGAAAGGATACCGCTGCTGAGAGTGGAAACTTGTCCTAGCGGATATGCAGAGTAAACGTAGAAAGTCAATAACAGATAGGCATACCGCTATTCAGTAGAACAGTCTGTCCACAGGGAGATGCAGGGACTGCAGAAACGCTGGAAGGCAGAGACGAGTGTAGGAACCACAGGTGAGTAGATCCGGTAATCAGAGTCCAGCTGAGGACACAGGCAGGAAACAGGAGACTGTAGCAGGTATGGAAACCAGCGATGAGTAGCACAGGGAATCCACAGGAACTGAAGACACTAGTAGTACACAGGAGACAATAGCGGGTATGGAAACCAGCGATGAGAAACTCGAGGAATCAGCAGGAAACTGAAGACACTAGTAGAACACAGGAGACACCTTCAGAGACTCACAGGGAATGAGACTCAAGATCAGGCAATGAGGTAATGAGCACAGGTGCCTTAAATAGGGAGAGTTGCCTGATCAACCAATTAGATAAAAGCAAAGGTCACAAGAGTTCTTGGGGGCTGCGCATGCGCAGACCATCAGGATGGCGGACGGCCGCGGTTCAGGATAGGTGCCGGCAGGAAGGCTAGGGAGCCACGCACCAGCGCAGAGGCACTCACGGTCCGGTGAGTGACAGATACAGAGCTTCTGAGTGAACTTCCTTTTAAAGGCATGGTGGGAGTGTCACCTATCCCTCAAGCCAAAGCTGTGGGAGGAGTCTTAACTATAAAAGACTGAACTGGGCATGTGTGCATTGCAACCAATGCCAGATAGTGGCCGGTGACCAGTTAAAAAAACTGGGACTAGTAAGTGATAGGTTGTCTGGTGTCGTCCTGATGTTTGCTGTTTAAAGTGATGCTGTTTATTGTGGTGCATCAATAAAAGCACCTCATTTGAAGCAAGAAGTTGTCCGTGTGACTAATGTCTGCAGGGTGCCCGTGTCACAAAAAGGGTGCTCTCGCCACAATGTATATTATATAGATAGATAGATAGATAAAGAGATATATACCACTCTCTACACAGCTAACACAAAACAACAACCCTCTGAACAACATAGTTGTGTGACTGAGTGTACAGCGCACTAAATACTTTTTCCTTTGCATTCCAGCTGGAACAATGTGCAGTATGATGTAGCATTTACCCATGTGCATGGAACCATTGTCCCATAGATTGTAAGCTTGCGAGCAGGGCCCTCCTATCTCTCTGTCTTTATGTATTACCCAGTATTGTTTTATTACTGAATGTTCACAATTGTAAAGCGTTACAGAATCTGCTGGTGCTATCTAAATAAATGTTGATGATAATGATGATAGATACTGATCGGTCACAACATTAAAACCACTAGCAAGTGAACTAAATAACATTAATTATCCTGTTACAATTACACCTATCAAGCGGTGGGATATATTAGGGAGCAAGTGAACAGTCAGTTTTGAAATTGATATGTTGGAAGCAGAAAAAAGGGCAAGCGTAAGGATCTGAGCGACTTTGACAAGGGACAAAATGTGATGGCTAGATCATTGGGTCAAAGCATCTCCATATCGACTGGTCTTGTGGGGTGTTCCCAGTATGCAGTGGTTAGTACCTACCAAAAGTGGTCCAAGGAAGGACAACCAGTGAACCGGCGTCGGAGCTATGGGCATCCAAAGCTCATTGAAAGTGCCTTCAATGGGCATGTGAGAACTGGACCATGGAGCAAGGGAAGAAAATGGCTTTGTCTGATAAATCACAGTTTCTTTTACATCATGTGGATGGCAAGGTGCGTGTCTTTCATTTTCCTGGGGAAAGGATGCACTATGGGAAGAAGGCAAGCCAGAGGAGGTAGTGTGATGTTATGAGCAATGTTCTGCTGGGAAACTTGGGTCCTGGCATTCATGTGGATGTTACTTTGACATGACACGTACCACCTACCTAAGCATTGTCGCAGACCAAGTACACCACTTCATGGCCAGGGTAAGCCCTGATGACAGTGGCCTCTTACAGCAGAATAATGCATCCTGCCACACTGCAAAAATTGTTCAGAAACGGTTTGAGGAACATGACAAAGCGTTCAAGGTGTTGACTGGCCTCCAACTTCCCCAGATCTCAATCCAATCGAGCATCTGTGGAATCTGTTGGAAAAACAAGTCCAAGCTATGGAGACCCCACCTCACATCTTATTTGACTTAAAGGATCTGCTGGTAAAGTCTTGGTGTCAGATACAACAGGACACCTTCAGAGGTCTTGTGGAGTCCATGCCTCAACAGGTCAGAGCTGTTTTGGTAATACACGGGGACCTACACAATACTAGGCAGGTGGTTTTAATGTTGTAGATAGCTAAATCTGTTTTTATGAAGGAGCAGGGCTCTTTATCTCCTTGCACTGTTCACTAATTGTACAATGCTGCATAAAAAGTTAAAAGCAAAGTGTAGTACCACTCAGACATCGTTTAGTGGACTGAGCCCTATGATTGAGAGTGAAGGCGGGACCATCCTCAGGACAAGATTGAGTGTTAGTGGCAGATCCTGAGAATTCATAAAGTTTCCTCCCCGATCCCAGAGGGAGGTTGAGTCAAGTCTAAAGTCTGGTTTGGGGTCAAGTAGTCCAAAGTCCTCTTCTATCCATATTCTGGGGAGTCTGTTTAAGTATAACTAATTAGAAAGTGAAAATGCTCAATCAATTTATAGGTTCACAGCAGGTGCTCAAAGATGTGGTTATCCAGAAAGAATATCCAGATTTTTTTACTGAGTATGACTATTGTCAGAGTCCCATTCAGGACATAGTTGTGGCTATCAACATAGCCAGGACCATGTTTAGCAGTCGACCGAAGGGATGTTGAGTTAAACCAGTAGAGACAGCAAGAGAGTTGCCAAGTTCAAGACTGCCAACTCAACCAGTTCAGTGAGTGATGGGTCATGTCAAGTGTGAGGGACAAGGGAGACTCAAGTGTATGGAAGAATGACCTGATGCTGGGAGTATACTGAAATGGTGACATCACCAGACCACCAAAAATCTTCACAAAATTGACCACACCTTCAATTCACCCAGGCTGTGCCCCCAATCTACGGAATGACACTTACCAATCCAACAAGCCGCAGCACCATATTTCTTTGACCATGTTCCCAATATCATTGGTTGCACACTTTTTGCCAGTGGGGATTTTGGAATTGTTGGGTGCATCGTCATCAAAAATAATAATTCATGATATCACTTTTGCAGATTTTATATTATTTACTATTGCAGGATTATACCATTTATAATGTTAAATTTGCTTGTATATTTATAACCTTTTAGTCGCTTCCATATCCTAATCCCTTCTGACCTCTGCACCACAATACATTTTACCCGTGTGAAAAGTAGATTTTTCTTGTGCTCCATCCCGAAAATCTCTGGAGTGCACAGGAAGTGGTAATTACATACTATTCTCTTGTGGTTTCATATACCAGTGACTGAATTAGAGATTCCTACATACATGCCATATAATTACATTCATACATTTAAGTCATATAGAAATAAATTGTTAGTGTAGGTACCCATCTGAATGAGGTTACTTTATTGTGGTAGCTAGGCATTCACAATGTGAGCAAAATGTGCATTCAGAATATCATGCTTCTTTCTCATAATGTATATTAATATTACAAAGTCTAATATACAAATATGTGTTATTGGGCCTGATTCATTAAGGAAAATTAAGCAAAGGTAAGTAAGTAAAGACAGAACCATGTTGCATTGGAGGGGAGGTAAATTTAAAATGTGATGGCAAATTTATATTTGGGCTAGGGCATGTCCTAGATCAACTTTAAATTTCAGTGTACAAATAAGCTATCAAGTGTTTGTGTGCTACATGAAAAAACAGACATTATTTAACTTATGTGCAAAATAATAAACTAATTTGCACCCCTTGCATTGCAACATGGTTTTGCCCAGAAAACTTAAGTAAGAAAACTTACTCAAATTCTTGCCTAAGTTCCTTAATGAATCAGGCCCTATGTCTTTAGTTTTTAAAGTGTGCTCCGGCATTCTTGTGCTGTATGAAGTGAGGTCACAACGGTGATGCACCTTTTCTATATTTGACGTGTTTGGATTAAATCCAACTTTTATTATGTGATTAGATACATGTGGAGGAGCAGCGCAGTTTTTTTGCACAAATGAATGTACTTGTCTGACATACACGTACATGGACCCAATACACTTTGATTTGCATCCAGGTAGATGCTTGCAGTCCTTAATAAGTAGGCGCATGTTGAGAAAATAAAAAATGTTGCTTCAAAGTTAAATGTTTTAATAAAATTGTTTCTGTAAAATACCCTTTATACAAATGGACTTCTCGACAACCTCCCCCCCTTCCCCCCCCCCCCCAAAAAAAGTATCTATATAACTCAATGGGTTAATTGATAATAATATACATTGCCACATGGCCCAGTCTAGTTCACTTAACTGAGAGGTACTTTCTTCTAATTACTGCTTAATAACAACATTTAAATGCAAAATAAATTCTATTGTATGTGGGATTATTTTTACTTTACTTGTCTCTAATACACGAGTAATGCTAAAATACTGAACACTCCTGTAAAGTTTTCTTTACTCCTGTGAGTTGTGATGTCTTTTATTATAATCGGTGCTTTCTGATGTCATCATATAACAATGTTCAGGGTCGGACTGACCTGCCGGGAAGGCCCGATCCCTGTAAACTCTGCCCCCTTCATTGGTGGGGGAGCAGGTTTTTTTTAAACAAAAAAAAAATACATATATATATATATTTTTTATGTGGTGCCAATAAATTTGTGGTATTTGAGACCAATTTGGTCTCCTTTTATACTGTGTCACACTATTGTGGATTTATTTGAGTCCGCAGATTGTCTTCCATTACTTGGTCTGTGATCGTGGAATCCTGCTATCCTAATCTGAGGTGGATCCATACTATGGTCAGCCTGATTATTACATCTGCCTACTTTCATCACATATTTGGTACGGGACTATCTTATCGTTGGAGTCACCTGTATATTGTATATCACTGATAATACACTATGTGTGGCGCCCCCTGTCTTTTTGTATTTTATATATATATATATATATATATATATACTAACCACGTCGCAGCGCTGGCACCCCTCCTCCCTCCTCTCTGCTCCGTTCGCATTGAATGTCGGGCGTGACGTCATCAAGTCACACCCGACATTGAGTGATGAGCGGCGCAGAGAGGTCCCAGCACGGAAGAAAGAAGAAAGAATACAGAAGAGAAGAAAAGAGATGAAAGAAGCCAATAGGAGGAACGAGACAAGGGGAGGGAAACAGAAACGAACAGAGTGATGAAGAAGAGGGGGGAGGCACAAAGTGATGAAGAATAGGGGGGGCGGAAAGGCACAGAGTGATGAAGAAGTGGGGGGGCAGAAAGGCACAGAGTGATGAAGAAGAGGGGGAGGCACAGAGTGATGAAGAAGAGGGGGGCACAGAGTGATGAAGAAGAGGGGGGCACAGAGTGATGAAGAAGAGGGGGGGCACAGAGTGATGAAGAAGGGGGGCATAAAGTGATGAAGAAGAGGGGGGAGGTACAAAGTGATGAAGAAGAGGGGGGAGGCACAGAGTGATGAAGAAGAGGGGGGGCACAGAGTGATGAAGAAGAGGAGGAAGGCACAGAGTGAGGAAGAAGAAGAGGGGTAATTTTCTAAATGTACCCATTTTTTCTCCAAATAGGGCCCCCAACATTCCAGGATCCAGATAAGCCGCAACTAAAGAAACCAGCAGCCACAGGTGGTGAAAGTAACAAGAACAGGTAGGACAGCCTGTCAAATGTTCCGATTCTAGTGGGACATTCCCGATTTTAGGTGACTGTTCCGCCCAATCTATGAGCCAGGTCAAGACTGTGTACTCTTTATATACACACTGCATTCTTTATATACTACACTATGGTGTTAGCTATCCTTCATGGGCTGACCACTCCCCCTCTAGTGTCTGATCTCGCCTCTATGATGGCTGGCCACACCCCCTCTGATGGGCCCCTAGCGTTGCACACCCCCGGTGGGCCCTTCATACCTCAGTCCGACACTGACAGTGTTCATTAGTTAAATATTGTGAGGAATAACGCATCTACTGTAAATAATTACAGATGTATGATGTCATCTCAGAAAGCCACGCCTTGTGTAACAGCACTCAGCCTGTGATCTCGGGACTTTGTATGGTGGACTCTGATAACTTCTAATATTCTTATAATCGTCCACTGACTCCCCTTTGTGCCTGCTGTCTGTTTCCCCTCCCCTTAGTATGTAAGCTACTATGAGCAGGGCTCTCTTCTCTTCTGTCTCAATTCCATTTCTTCTTCTCTGAAGTCTCTATACTTGCTGTGCTTGGAGCTTTTGGGGTCTTGGTTCTACTTGTTTTACTCTGTCTTACCCTGTACTGTTTTAGTCTACTGTTTCTGTTTGTATTTGTCCAGAACCTTGTAAAGATTAATAATAATCCACAAACATTTTCCTATATATAAATGTTCAGTAAAAATATATGGGCGAAATGCTTTGGACACTGCTAGACAAACATACTTCCAATCTCACATCTCTGTTCCTGCTTCTAATTCCAAACACCTTTTTGACACTTTTTTTTAAAAATCTTTTCTCAACCCTCCTTCAAACCTTCAAGGATCCACCTCCTCTCCGCTTCCTCCGTACCACAAGGCTCAGTGCTAGGTCCTCTGCTATTCTCTATCTACACCACTACTCTTGGAAAACTAATAAGCTCCTTTGGATTTCAGAACTATCTCTATGCAGATTGTCACGGGCACTAGGAGTTCTACCCAGGATTCACCAGATGATAATGCTTACCAGAGGGGCGGGGTTTACACAGCGATCCTCTGGGCAGTAGGGTGAATAGTAGGAACGTTATACAACAGCAGGTGGAGAGAGAATGTCAATGGAGTAGATAGGAGTCAGCGACTCGCAGCTATAATGGTAGGAAAGTCAGCGACTTGCAACTATAGTGCATAGGCAGGTATCAACCAAGAAGAGCCGGGCGGACGTGAATAGGTGACGGAAGGTAACGGGAGAGTCAGTGGTCTGCGGATAGCAAGTTGTACCACTGCTGTGATGAGAAGACTTGTCCAGGTGCAGGTAGGTAGCGGGAGAGTCAGTGGTCTGCGGATAGCAAGTTGTACCACTGCTGTGATGAGAAGACTTGTCCAGGTGCAGGTAGGTAGCGGGAGAGTCAGTGGTCTGCGGATAGCAAGTTGTACCACTGCTGTGATGGGAAGACTTGTCCAGGTGCAGGTAGGTAGCGGAGGAGTCAGTGGTCTGCGGATAGCAAGTTGTACCACTGCTGTGATAAGAAGACTTGTCCAGGTGCAGGTAGGTAGCGGGGAAGTCAGTGGTCTGCGGATAGAAAGTTGTACCACTGCGAGGAGGTGAGGACTTGTCCAGGCGCAGATAAGTAGAGTAATAGTAATAGTCTATGGCTGTATGTATACAGCTGGAGAGCAAAGAAGCTTGTCCAAACAGATATGCAGGGTAACAGCTAATAGTCAATAACAAGTATGCAAACCGCCGCTGAGTAGAGAGGCTTGTCCAAACAGATATGCAGGGTAACAGCTAATAGTCTATAGCGGGTATGGATACCGCTGCTGAGTAGAGAGGCTTGTCCAAAGCAGATATGCAGGATAACAGCTAATAGTCTATAGCGGGTATGTATACCGCTGCTGAGTAGAGAAACTTGTCCAAGGCAGATATGTAGGGTAACAGCTAATAGTCTATAGCGGGTATGTATACCGCTGCTGAGTAGAGAAACTTGTCCAAGGAAGATATGCAGGATAACAGTTAATAGTCAATAACAAGTATGCAAACCGCCGCTGAGTAGAGAGGCTTGTCCAAACAGATATGCAGGGTAACAGCTAATAGTCTATAGCGGGTATGTATACCGCTGCTCAGTAGAGAAACTTGTCCAAGGCAGATATGTAGGGTAACAGCTAATAGTCTATAGCGGGTATGTATACCACTGCTGAGTAGAGAAACTTGTCCAAGGAAGATATGCAGGATAACAGTTAATAGTCAATAACAAGTATGCAAACCGCCGCTGAGTAGAGAGGCTTGTCCTAGTGCAGACACAGCAGGAGAGCTGGGAGGCTGTAGCGGGTATGGGAACCGCCGATGAGCAGAGCAGGTAATCCAGCAGGAAACAGAAGACACGAGCAGGAGAGCTAGGAGTCTGTAGCGGGTATGGGAACCGCCAATGAGCAGAGCAGGTAATCCAGCAGGAAACTGAAGACACGAGCAGGACACAGGGAACACCTTCAGAGACTCACAGGGAGTGAGAATCAAGATCAAGCAACGATACAAAGGCCACAGGTGCCTTAAATAGGGAGAGGTGATTGATCCACCAATTAAGTTAAAAGCAAGGTCATAAGAGTTCAGGGATCCTGCACATGCGCAGTCCTATCAAGATGGCGGACGGCCGCGGCTCAGGACAGGCAGGGCCGAATTAACCTGAGGTCTAACTGGGCTATAGCCCAGGGGCCTCGGGCATCCAGGGGGCCCTTCAAAGTCCTCAGCAGCATTATTGATCGGTCCAGGGGCGGGGGCGCCCCCAGCCCAATCAATGCTGCTGAGCACTGTCACTGTAGTCCTCCGTCCCCGGCGCTCAGTAATCTGCTTACTGAGGAGATCTCGCGAGTGAACTCTCGCGAGATCTCCTCAGTAAGGAGCTTACAGCGCGCCGGGGACGGAGGACTACAGTGACAGGTAAGCGCTTGGGGGGGGCCTTTACGGGATACGGGGGGCGGCGGGTGGCTCACATTGGGGGCCTCACGTGGGAATGGAGGCGCCCTTAGCCCAGGGGTCTCCATTCCCTTAATCCAGCCCTGAGGACAGGCGCCGGCAGGAAGGAGAGAGAACCACGCACAAGAGCAGAGGCACTCACAGTCCGGTGAGTGACACAGATGATACCCAAATGTATGCATCCTCTCTGGATCTCTCACCAACTGTGTTACCCAGGTTACTGAATGTCTTCCTGCCGTCTCATCTTGGATGTCCGCTCACCAACTGAAACTTAATCTTTCAAAAACAGAGCTAATAATATTCCAACCAGCCAACAGAAGTTACCAAGCTGACATTTCTATTTCTGTTGACAATATGACAATAAAGCCTACCCCACAAACTCACTGCCTGGGTTCTGTGGTCCTTGACTGAGAACTATCCTTTCTATTATTTTGGATGCAGCAGGTAGATTGATTATTCTTGCAAATAGTTCTTCCTCTGCTGAGCAGCTCTGGTATCTCAACTTTGGTTGCCTGTTTATTACCAAATCTAATATAAAATCCTAACATCCATCAACAAAACTACACCAACATACATCTCCTAACTTATCTCATAATATCTGCCAACTCGACAACTCCGTTGTGCACAAGATCTGCGTCTCTCTTCCACTCTCATCACATCCTCCCATTCCCGTTTGCAAGACTTTGTCCAGGCTGCACCCTCTTTGTGGAAATCCCTCCATCATACAATATGACTTCCCTCTAATATTGAAACCTTCAAGCGTTCTCTGAAAACCCACCTCTATAGGCAAGCTTATAATATTCCTCAACCAGCATCTTACCCTTCCTAGGTTACCCTATTACCACCCTCTACACAGTTCACACAACAGATCCCTGACCCGCTGACCAACATTACTGTGTGACTAGATCATATAAACCACCAATTACTTTGCACTTTGGCTGGACCAATATGCAATATGTAACACTTAACCTCATGTATCAAACTCCCATGGTCCTATAGATTGTAAGCTTGTTAGTACGGATCTCTTACCTCTCTGTCTGTATGTTTTACCCAGTATTGTTTTATTACTGTCTATGTTTCCATTTCGCGCAAACTATTTATCTGCAAATGTACAAATATTCATATTGCCTATTCTTTTGAGCACTCAAAATAAAATATCATCTATAGACGTTGCTTAAGCATATACAAGCATCATGTCCCTTTAACGTGACAGAATATATAATTTGGCATCAATGATTCAAATTAATGAGGTAGTTAATGTAAATGTTTAAATGTTCAGAGAGATATATTTTTTGTGAAGAAATTATAAGTTTTTGTTGACAGAAAAATGATCATATGTTGTTTTCTATCATTTGATGACCGCACCTTCGCTGACCTGCAGACAAGAATGTCACATCCAATGCAGGTCTTTGTGCCCTGCAGCCTTGCTGGTGGCTGTTGTTTCATGTATACACACGTATGATTACATCGGTATTGTGCTCAATAGGTATAAAAACTGCAAAGCTTTCTGTTTAATAAATTCCTAAACAACTGAGTAAAAGCTGTTGTTATCTCAAGCCAGCTCTCTGGCTGTATGAATAGTAATTAGCAGCTTTCATGTGTATCACTAGTTAGCCCAGGATTATATGGGTGGGTCGAGTTTCTGCCACAATCAATTGTGGGAGTAGCAGAGTTTAACGAAGAACACAATAATAGAGAATTAATTTTAATTTCATGAAGGCAGACCCCTTTTGGCCTACACAATTGTCAAAATCTTTTCTCTTCCAGATACGTTTAACCCTCTCTAAACTTACTTAATCTGCGGCATCTACTTTTCTTAATTACCTAGTTGCTTGAACTTGCAACCAAATCCTTAGACTAATTTTTAGAAAGGTGGTGGGGTCACCTTGTGTCTTCTACGAGGGTGGAGGTTAGAAGAGTTTAACAGAAGTGAAAGAGTAGAAAGCAGCTCACCTCTCGGACCCGGCCAAGAGAATGATTACTCATTCCCCTCAATTTATTTGTAGACCTCTCCGTGAGTTCATGAATTTCTGGGCTTGTGTTGGCTATACTTTGTCACAGTTTACAATGTGCGCCCTTCTCTCCATGTCGCCTCACCTCATGCTGTTCCTCACATTATCACTGTTCCCCCATTTATGAAGATTTGTTTCCTAATGCTGGGAAATTGTGTCCCTACAGCTGGTGTTAATTTTCCCTTCACTCCTCTTCAATGACTCTGACCCCTTCATCTTACTTCTTATGTGTTACTCTCAGTGGTGGAAGTGGGCTGGTGTACAGGGTTGGGTACGATATATCTATACTGAGAATTCCGACAAATTGGCAATGTGGGGACCCCTAAGGTTAGGTGTTTAAACACTTAACCCCACATTGCCGCTTTAAATTTAGATTGACAGACGTCGCGATGATGTCAAATTGCAGTGCTGCACAGTTCTTTCATCGGAATGTCTTATTGTCAGCATGTTGTTTCCATCGGTCATCTCCCGCGTCGGATTCAAGGTAAGTCTGTTCAATTTTCTTTCATTTTTTTCACTCTTTCAGGGTTTTTTTGCAGGAATTCTGCGTGTCGGGATGGGTGTTTTTTACGATTACCACCGGGTATACAAGGGTATGTCATTTCATCACTTCTCCTACCACCTCATTATAAACTATCAACTTTCTATCACTTAGATTTCCATCCCGCCACTTCTACATTTCCGTTCTGCCACCTCTAGACTCCACTACGGCCTCCGGTTACATTCTCCCGCAGAGTCTAAACTCATACAGACAAGGACTTCTGTGTTTGTTAACTATTTGTACTACAATTTTATCATTTTGCAATATGTTGGCGCCTTATAAATACTGGATAATGATGATAATAATAATTGAATTACACATTGAATATAGCTAGGATGAAGTTGCGCCAGCCTGTAAGCTAGATAATCCTACTATGCTTTTAGTAAGGAGTCCTTCAGCGTTCAGTTGTGGGAATCCTATGATAATCATGTTTATTTCCCTCCTTATATATCTACAGTGGTGATTTAGCCGCTTCTGATTGCGTATTGACCCCCTTAGTTGATAGTACTTATAGCATTAGCGGCTATATACTATCAAGAACTACTTCAGAAATGAAGTAAAGTATCAGATGACCAGTATCTGTTCCCAGCATGTCCCCCCCTCTCGTGGCCCCTGCCAATTGCTAGTGATGATGGCTATATATACACACGCTAGAACATGTGTGCAAACAGGAATACCTGTAAAAATGTATTTTAAGTACAGTAGATTTAATAATATTCTAATAAATTATATTTATGCGGGGGGGGGGGGGGGGGGATTAAAAAAAAAACTTTTTTTCTTCCAAATATGTATTGGCCATATCCTGCAGTTTTTTGTCTGTCAAAGCAGAGCAGACCTAGACTTATATTAAACAACAAACGTGTCTTTAGATCCACTGCTGGTTGTATACAGTGCTTATGCTTGATTTCCGTGCATTTTTAAAAAAACACATGAGTACATTTTATCCTGGAGAAATCATGTTACAATGCAAGGGATGCAAATTAGTTTATTGCTTTGCATGTAAGAAAAATGCTGTCTGTTTTTTCATGAAGCACACAAATACTTGATAGCTTTATTTTTACACTGAAATTTAAAGTTGATCTAGGACATACCTTATCCTATAACTTAAATCATAGTTGCCGACTTCTTAAACCTCTGCTCCGGGAGATCCTGGAGCAGAGGTCATGTGACAGGGTAAGAGGGGGTGTGGTGACGCTATTGCATCACAATAGCCCCGCCCCCTGTTAAGAAATGCTCAAATTCACAGCATTTTAAAGCAGGTTGCATGGCTTCACAATGCAAAATTGCATCACTAAGCCCTGCCGAATCACGTACGGGAGAATGCCTGCACTGGGAGGACTCCCCGAAATTCCGAGAGAGTAGGCAAGTATGCTATAAATCGGTCCTCACATTTTAAATTTACCTCCCCCACCAATGCAGCATGGTTTTGTCAAGGTGCAAAGTGACTCTTTTTTTTTGCTTTACTTTCCTTAATGAATCAGAGCCACAATCTTTTAAGGTGGCAAAAATAGATGAAGCAAAGACATTGATTAGCATTTTTGCAAAAAGTCACTAAACCTTTGCAAATAGCATTGTGAATGTGAGCAATTCAAAAACCTAAATTAAAGTATGTGTGATTCAAAAGCTGTATACAATGCTGAGGATAACTGTACGTAGCTCCTTGTTACAGAATTGTGCTGTCACAAACAGCTAATATGTGTGCTCTTAGTGTATCCTTGGCTTTATTACATAAGTCTGATTGTGCTAGTAAACTACAGGTAAAACTGATGGAGGATTTTATCAGTTAAACAAAATATTCAGGAATTCAGGGAATAAACATGAATGATACGGTAGAATGTAGTCATGTCGCTAAACACCCTTTTACACAGCTGCAAAATCTTAACCGGAATCCCCGGACATAAACGGAATGCTGGAAAACTTCTAGTTCTAAATTCTAGCAGGGACCCCAGAGCTAATTTTGCCCCAATCACCATGCCACTGCTAGCGTGCATATCTTTTTTATCTACAGTTACTATTGCCAGTCTGTTTTATTGCTACTTGCCATGTGTAGGTATCATGTAAGCTCAGATGACCTTCGCTAGCACTCAAGGAGCAGAACAGTTTACTTTGTAAACTTAGTTTCCCAGCAGTGACCCCTGTTTGACTCAGACGCCTTTCCATTTGTTTGCTGGTACAGTCACAAGGTGACTGGTGAGACTGAGTGGGGCACCGTGTTTTTTTTGGAAGCCGCAACCTGTATAATGATCCTGGAAAAAAACAACAGTCATCAGTCAGGACAAATACGGCTTGTTTCCGAGCTGCACGCAATATTTAACCGTTTCCTCTAGGGCTATATTTACCATAATAGCCAAATGTCCCAAATTTCTAGGGACAGTGCCAAGTTTTTTAAGAATTGCCTCTAGAAATGTCCCTATTTTTCAGGATTGAGCAACTGCACAATAAAATAGCTTTTTTCTGGATATCATATGTAATTCTTACCATAGATCATTAGTCTTATTGCTTTTTAAGTTAATATTTAAAGCATAGTTGCCTACTCTCCCGGAATGTCAGGGAGAGCAGGGCAACATCCCGGGTTCAGCTCACCTCGTTTGTGAAGCGGGTGGGATAGGCTGAAATGGGCAAAGTTTGACGTGGCGCGGCCTAACGGTGCGATTAGCGTGGCCACGCCCCCAAGATGGAGCCCCCTCCCCGACACCTGGCTGCAAAAGTTGGTAAGTATGATTTATATTAGAGGAATGTTTCAAATGCAAAAATATACATTGTAATCACATTTAGTAATCATGACATGACGGGGACTGCAGTGGTTCAGGGTCCAACCCAGACAGTATCATACATGACATGCAACAGCTCGGCAGTAAATTGACACTAGAATATATTGTAAGATAGTGCCAAAAATTATTTAATGACCCTAAGAAAGCATAAACCTGGGGCACAGGAGATAAAGTCATTTGTTTCCATTTTTCCTGTTTCGTACCGCTAAAATATAAATATTGAGGCAGAAAGAAAATATAGGAAATTTATTTTTTAAAAAAGGTAATTTTGTTGGTGTCCCGGGGGTATATTTACTAAACTGTGGGTTTGAAAATCAGATTCTAGCTGTCATTTTGTAGCATGTACTAAATACATGACAGCTAGAATCTGATTGGTTGCTATAGGCTACATCTCCAGTTTAGTAAATATACCCCTTAGTCTAAATTACTGATTTCTGATTTGCTGCTGTATCTAATAATTATTATGCAACTATTTGTTGTTGTGGTACAGTCTGTAGTAACACAAATGTTATTTATTGCAATTTTAAAAGGGTATTGTATTTTTGAATTAATAAAAATAGTTTATACAAATTAGGCTAGTTAGATCACATGTTTAAATATAGGCTGATTACCCCAGAAAAGGAAAAGACAAGGGGGTATTGCCAAATCACCCCTGTGGAAAATTCCAAAGTGATGAAACGCGTTGGTTATGTCTCAGGGCTTTTCACTCATTGTGTGATCAGCAGAGGAGTAGTATGTGGATCTTTTATCTCTGTAACTACAGAAGTGGTTTTAGAAGAGATGATTGTGCTTGTTGAAAACTTTTTACCTTTTTATGTATGTATTGTGACCAGCACAGTAAACAGATGATGCTCACACAGGTTTTGCTTAACCACTTTGCTGCACTATATTCAGAGATGTCAGGATAGTATAGTCAGAAAGAGGTGTAGTGCAAACAATCAGATAAACAAAACCATTTTACAATTTCCTGCGACCCTGCTTCTGGCTGGACATTCAGTTCCCTCACTAGACACCGGCCACTATCTGCCATCGGTAATCCCGCCAACAACAGCAAACACAGCTATTTAAGCGTCCCCCCAGCACTAACTAAACCAGTAATTAATCACGCCTATGTGCTCCACCTGTGAACCTGTGCTCTGTATGTAGAAAAGTGTGCAGGATTAAGATTGTCTGCAGCATGGGCCTACAGACTCCTAAAAAAACAATCAGTCTCTCTTTTAATAGTATGTGGCAAACTGCCCTTTTTTCCACAGTGTATATATTTATAGTCTGTATAAGTTTAGAAAAAAAAGTTGCATCTGCACGCAGCAGCTAGATTGATTTTCCTTGCAAATTGTTTTTCACTTGTTTCAATCATTTTTCACTGTCAGGCTCTACATTGGTTGCCTGTTTTTTACTGAATCCAATATAAAATACTTCTACTAACCTACAAGGCCATCAACAAAAGTGCACCAACATACTGTACATCTCCTCACTTGTCTCAAAATATCTCCCAACTCGACACCTCCGTTCTGCATTAGATCTGTTTCTCATCCACCCTCATTACATGCTCTGATTCCCGGTTACAGGATTTTTTATGAGCTGCACCCATTCTATGGAATTCCCTCCCTCACACAATAAGACTTTCCTCTGGTCTACAAACCTTCTGAGCGTTCTCTGAAAACCCACCTCTTCAGGCAAGCTTATAATATTCCTCAGCCATTCTCTAACCTCACTAGGTTACCCTATTACCACCCTTTACACAATTCCCACAGGACAACAACCCTCTGTTCCCTTGACCAACATTGCTGTGTCACTGGCTCACAAAGCATAAAAATCACTTTTACCTTTGCAATCTGGAAGGACCGAAATGCAATATGTAGACTTAACCTCATGTATCCAACTCCCGTTGCCCCATAGATTGTAAGCTTGTGAGCAGGGCATTCTTACCTCTTTGTCTGCATTACCCAGTATTGTATAGTACTGTGGTAGTTCCCAGTTGTAAAGTGCTACGGAATTTGCTGGTGCTATATAAATAAATGTTGATGATGATTAAATAACTGCCATGAATGGAATAATGCATAAGACACCCTTGCAAATCTGCCATCTTATCCTATAGCCGCATGGCCTTTCCACTAATCAAAAACGTGTTTGGGTCACTCCATTTATGTGCTGATTTATCGCATCGGCAGATGTTGCAGACAGTTCTGGTTTATCAGCCTGAGGCTAGGTTAATAGGTTTACATAGCTGACAAAATAATGGAATCACCACTATAAAGTCACTTAATAGGGTGTTGGGCCACCAACGTCTGGATTTGTGCAGGAAACAGCGAGCTGATAGTGGAAGCCGCTCAACTGGGTTCTGAGCATGGGTCTGTGAAGGCCGTGACATATGGATAACTTAGTTTCATGCTCTTCAAACCATAGGGCGACTTCATGTGCTCTGTGGATTAGGGCATCGTCATTCTGGAAGATACCACTCTAATCAGGAGAGCACTTGAATTTGGTTTCTGAGGAAATGACTGCATCCAAATAATTGTGGGAAAACACACCCTATAACAATGTAGAACAACCAGAACCCTTCACTGTTGCAAACAAGCACTCAGGGCTGTAGAGTTCTTTAGGTTGAAGCCATATGTGCACTTGACAGTTTGTTTGGAACATGGTGTAGGATGATTCATCTGACCATAATCTCTTCCTCCACTGTTAAGAAGTCTATTGCTTGTGATCTTTTCACCACTGAACTCGTGAATATGCAATGCTAGGTGTGATGAGCGGCTTATGACTTGACATCCTGCTGTGTAGTTGTCGTCAAACTGTTTTTGGCTGCCCACACTACAGGTCGACATGTACAGCCAATTGATCTGCAGTTGCTCGCCTGTTTTGCTGTGTACTTCCAACTAATGCACGGATATCACGTCCCTTCGAGTATGCATCCCATTCATTGCTGCCCTTTGCTGATGATTTATTTTCCCTTGTGAAACATTAGCAGGTTGAGCTGTTTGGTCACTGAAACTCCTGCTAAACATGCCCCCACAACCGCCCCTCTTTCAAAGCAAATGGGGTATCATTTTGCAGACATGCCAGCCATTATTATAAGCAGCCAGGATAGTGCAGCACATTTATTCCTGACTCTGACCTTGCTGGGATCGTATTTGCTTAATTGATGCACGAGCCACATCTGTATAGAAGCCTTTATTGTTTATATAGTCTGTGTATAGTATTGTTTATATAGTCTGCGTATAGTATTGTTTATATAGTCTGTGTATAGTATTGTTTATATAGTCTGTGGGCCTCAGTCACCAAGATGTTTCCAATTTTTTGTCCACTATCTCTACATAGTCAGGTCTTTGTGCATTTTATGTTGACTTAAGCTGGGTACACACTACAGAAAATTACTGCCGATGCCATATCTGTGACAATTTTTACCAACGACTGAAAGTCCAGATGAGCATGCGGATTTATGTGTACACACCTACAAGATTTACCTTCTGATCTGTGCTCTTCATCTCCCATAAACAGCTAAACAAATATCATGAATTTGTACACTCTACAGAGATCAGCCTACACTGTTGCTCGTGAGTGCGTACACACTTCCACATTTGTCTGAAATTGATCCATTTTTTATCGTGATTTTTATACAATCAAATCAAATGATATGATGTGCTTTGGTACGATAAAACATGATTATGGGCGCGTACACACTAATGGCATAAGGTTGTTTAGCGTGTGATCGGCACAATAATTGGCTGAAAAAACTGTAATGTGTACTCAGCTTTCATCATCATCATCATCAGTTATTTATATTGCGCCACTAATTCCGCAGCGCTGTACAGAGAACTCATTCACATCAGTCCCTGCCTCATTGGAGCTTACAGTCTAAATTCCCTAACATACACACACACAGAGACTAGGGTAAATTTTGATAGCAGCCAATTAACCTACTAATATGTTTTTGGAGTGTGGGAGGAAACCGGAGTACCTGGAGGAAACCCACGCAAACACGGGGAGAACATTCAAACTCCACACAGATAAGGCCATGGTCAGAAATCAAACTCATGACCCCAGTGCTGTGAGGCAGAAGTGCTAACCACTGAGCCACCGTTCTGCCAGCTTTACACCAGTTTTACAATGTAAGCTTTTGCTGAATGGAAGCTGCCATGGCGATCTGTCTCAAAGTGAACAGTACTGTGCTCTTCAGTCATGAACCTCCATAGTGGTTCATAACTCAAAATTTTAATTTTTGGAGACTTAGGGCTAGATTTACTAAGCTGCGGGTTTGAAAAAGTGGGGATGTTGCCTATAGCAACCAATCAGATTCTAGCTGTCACTTTGTAGAAGGTACTAAATAAATGAAAGCTAGAATCTGATTGGTTGCTATAGGCAACATCCCCACTTTTTCAAACCCGCAGCTTAGTAAATCTAGCCCTTAGTGATTGAAGCAGCACAGGTGATCTCCCAACATACCACTTTAGTTCCACAGTACACCCATGAAATGCACACAGTAGAGCCAGCCATGTTTTAGGCTGAAACAATATTAAAGAATGTTGAGAAAGCAGCTCATTAAAACACTAGGTAGCAGTGATGTTCTCTAGAAACTATTGACATCACTGAGGTACGTGGAACCTTATGCTTCAGTGGTATACTTACAGTTCCCTGTGAGTCAATAGGCTGGCATTTCATGAATATTGGTTCAGTCCCAAAAATGGCTTCCTCTTCTGTGTGTAGGTATTGAATACACCTTAAATGTTTATGGGTGGGGTACGGAATAATGGCTGCCATTATTCCGACAATACTTACCCCGACGCGGTGACCCCGAACGGCTACTTCACGACCTGGCTCCAGGATGACTGCTGTGACCGCCGACTGCAAGGGATCACGTCCATTGAAGAATCCGGCCACTCTGCATGACGTCACTGCCGCCCGCAACGCTCTTCTCCTTGTTGTTAAGGTGGAAATGTAAGTATGCGGCCATAGACAACACATACTTACATTTCCACCTTAACAACAAGGAGAAGAGCGTCGCGGTCGGCAGTGACGTTATGCACAGTGGTTGGATTCTTCACTGATCCTGATCCCTGCCAGTCGCCGGTCACCAGGGGCGGATCCAGAAGTTAATTGTACCGGGGGCGATTTAGGGGGGGGGGCGATTTAGCCCCGCCCCCTTTTTGACACCTAAGGCTGCTGACGGCTGCACACTATGTGCCGATCCGTTCAGCAGAGAGAGTTAGGGAGAGAGTCCTGCCCGGCTGCTCAGTTGGGCAGGACTCTCTCCCTAACTCTCTCTGCTGAACGGATCTGCACATAGTGTGCAGCCGCCGGCAGCAAGCCCCTGCTAGGGGGGGCGATCGGGGCGATCGCCCCCCCCCCCTGGATCCGCCACTGCCGGTCACAGCAGTCATCCTGGATGCAGGTCGTGAAGTAGCCGTTCGGGGTCGCCGCGTCGGGGTATGTATTGTCGGGGTAGTCAGCCACCGATGTTTATAGCTAGTTATTTTCCTTTACTCAGTAAAATAATGGCTATGACTGGGGCATAGTAACTTAGAAACAGGGTCGTAACTAGGGCTGCGCGAGAGGGGCGACTGAATATTAAGGTTCATTTGGTTAAAATTGAGGCCTGGGGGGGCGGCTGTTTTCCTTCCCGCCCCAGGCGCTAAAATTTTAAGTTACAGCTCTGCTTAGACATCCATGAAAATGCAATTTATTAAGCAGCAACTGGTCATGTGTCTGTTTTGTTATGATTTGACTTCTCTGAGCCTTATTTTTGCCTAGGCGACGGCTCTATTACCTCTGTATCCATGGCTCCGATCTTGGCACACAGAGAATGTGTCAGAGTAAGGATTTTTACACGCTTTGGTTGCAACACTTTTCTAAATATAGACGTCCTATTTCAATAACCGGTCATTTGCTCTTGTAAAATAGCTTTTTCTGGAAAAGACCGGTTGTAGAAAACCCACAAGTTAAGAGTAGCATTTATGGTACAATTCTCCTTGTAGACAACCCCTATATAAAGGATAGCTTTGTGTCTCTTACACAGCAGGCATTAAAACCCTAAAACACAGGTTGCGTTATAGAAAACAGCTGGTAAAATACACAAATATCGAGGTATAATTTTGAGCAACTTAATAAAAATGTAAAATATATTTATGATCACATGGAATAATATCCACAGGTCTATCTGTAGGCCTAAAATAATAATATCCTTATTGTTATTTACTTGTAAGTCGCCACCGTGAGGCAGATTGGGAATTTAAAGCGGCCTTATGTTGCAGGATCAGGATAATTGCTTTATTACTTATATATTACTTTTTAATTACTTTATAAATGATATCTTGTTTACGTGTTGTTTTGTCTCATTGCAGTAATAAATGCAGTATAACAACATTACTCAGTAGAACTCATACCTGGCTTAAGAGCTGGAATTGACATTTTCTTTTTCACTCTCTGTCTTTGTTTAATTCCCACTCTCTCAGCATTTAGATGTATTAAAATGTAATAAAAAAAATGCAATTGTAATGTCGCTATCGGTTACTTTTCTGAGCTTGCAACATCCAAACTAGATCAGAAAGCAGGTATCAAAGTAGTGTCATCAAGGCATCAGCACTTATTCTAGCTGTACCTTGACCTGGGAATCTACCACATACTTGCCCACTCTCCCGGAATTTCTGTCATCCTCCCGGACTGTGATGGAGGTGGAACTTAATGACGCAATTTCACGTTTATTAAGCTCCACCCCCTGCTATGAAATGCCGTGATTTGGGCATTTCCTAGTAGTGGGAAGGGCTATTGCGACCACGCCCACATGACCTCTCCTCCGGCATCTCCTGGAGAAGTTTGAAAAATTGACAAGTATGATCTACCACATCTCCACCCTGTGTCTCCTTTTTTTCGGAGCTCCTCTCCCAGTTCTACAGATTATTGTGCAGAAACGGTTGCTTTGCCTCTAGCAACCAGTCCGATGGTTGATTCCATCCTTTAAACTCTATTAAATAAATAATATTTCGATTCTGTTACCTGTAGAAATGGTTTCATATCTGTCATCCAATGTTTTTAAATAGCTTTCTTAGTATTAAGCACCTATAACAGGAAGATGTGGATAGAAACATTTAAATACATATGGATTCCAATGGTGTGATGTGAGTGAGTTCTCTGTACAGCGCTGCGAAACTAGTGGCGCTATATAAATAAATGCTGATGATGATGATGGTCTTTAAAACTTACCTTACTATAGTAAGAACCTCTAGTCAATGAGAAGTCATTAGCTCAAAGACAAAAGATTTTTGGATCACTTCGTGAACAGTCTGTGTATTGTGCATTATTTCGAAAGACCGGCTGTCATCTGTCTAGACTCACCTCCACACGTCAGACTGGTCTATTTTTGATCCTGGCCATGGGCCATTGCTCAGACAAAGCCCATCTCAAGGTAACACATGCAAGACTCAGTGTAATCTTATGCCTTAATCTCAGTCTGTCTGCTGCAAGAAGAGAGCAATTGTAAATGACTGTGAACAAAGCAGGTGTAGTGTAACCAGCGATATAGATACATGATGATGGATCATTACATAATGCAAGAAAGAGAGGCATGTTATCATGTAAGAACGCGATGTTGCCTTAGTGGAGCTGCTTGTTAGTCTCCTGATTTAGGTCCTGTTCTGTTCTGTGATTCAACCTTCTTCGATTTGCTTCCCTAATTCCAGGTTTGCCTTTATTATTACTCTTTACAGTAAATGTCGTTCATGTGGTCTGACTTACATTCATGGGGTACTGATCTTTAGTGCTTGGATAGTCTACGTTCTCGTGAATCGTCATCATCATCATTTGTTTATATAGCGCCACTAATTCCGCAGCGCTGTACAGAGAACTCACTCACATCAGTCCCTGTCCCATTGGGACTTACAGTCTAAATTCCCTAACACACAGACACAGACAGAGAGACAGACTAGGGTCAATTTTTTAGCAGCCAATTAACCTACAAGTATGTTTTTGGAGTGTGGGAGGAAACCGGAGCACCCGGAGGAAACCCACGCAGACTCGGGGGAGAACATACAAACTCCTCACAGATAAGACCATGGTCGGGAATTCAACTCATGATCCCTGTGCTGTGAGGCAGAAGTGCTAACCACTTAGCTACCGTGCTGCCCCAATTCAAGTTCAGCACACAAAATAGCTGGCTCCACTATGTATACCACCCAACTCTCCCGATTTAGGCGGGACAGTCCCGATTTGAGCGCTCTGTCCCACCAATCCCATTTAGGACAGCTTTGTCCCGATCGGTGGGAAGGTTGGGAGCATGCCCCCATCCTGATGAGACCATGTTCTCATTGTGATGTGACCACGCCCCTTTCCCGCTGAGAGGCTAATGTTGGTAGGTATGACTGTGTAGCTAACTGGTCCACTTTAGGGGGTTGTTTACATATTAGGTATTTCAGCTTTTTTATTCAGAGGAAAGGCAGATGAAAATATCGCCTATGTGTTCCAATGACATAGTTCACGCCTATGCAATTTAAATAACGTGTACTTTAGCAATAAGCCATTATGGTTTTTAGCGCAAAGATGTGGGTTGTATTTTTTTAATGAAATAGAAAAAAACTGAGAAGGATAAAGACCGGATCTAAGATTAACGACGAGCACAATCATAACGCAATCTACAGCTATGGAGGAGACAGAAGGAACAGCCTAATATTTCAACCCATTGGATGGGGGAGGTTGCCTAACACATGAAAGCCAAATCTAATGTCGCCCATCTTTTCTTCTTAAAAGAAGGCAGAAATCAATATTTTCACAAATACCACATTTTATTTTCTCGTCCCAAATTGGAAACTAGAATATGATAAACCAAAATATATACAGTATTACTTGCTTTGCCTCTATCAGTCAGAAGCAGAACTTGTACTAATGCTTTTGTCATCTACTCCCTAACACATCCAGTCTTGTTTAAGTAAACTAGTTACTAAGTTTGTTTATATTTCATCTTTGAATGGGTTCTCAATACCCTACAAGTGTTTCCGATAAGCTGTCCTGTGTAAGGTTTGTGTCTACTTTGTGTTATATAGATATGTGGACTCTTAACAAATTACTCTTTAAATTTCCAATCTAGATTTAATATTTAATTTTCACAATTTATTTATTTTTTAAATCTGCTTTAAATTTTAATTTCCAAGGTCACAAGAAAGCTTAAAAATAAAACTAAACTTATAAAAAAATAAAGAATAGTGAAGTTGTGAATGGAAATTCAATTTCATATTGCACTGAACTGCCCATGTGACTTATAATGACACCCCTTTGCCCCGCTACTTTAATGATCGTAACTACCCACAGAAAGTAATCGATGAATTCTGGTCTGAGCAGGCAAAGGAAGTTAAAGGGGTTGTCAACTGTCAGACAACCCCCATTAATATAATATTTCCCCCATGCGTAAATACATGCACCCTATTGGTTACACAGGTTGCATTAAGGGAGGTTGCTCAAAAGTGGACAACCCATTCAATGATACATTGACATAGGCAAACCGAGGAGGGGTTTCCTTGTGCCTGGAAACCCCCCTACAAGCCTGGGGCACTGTATAATTGAGGTGGCTGGATCCTGCTCCCGCTTCACACACCTCTGCTTGAAAAGGGAGAGCTGCGTGTACGCAGCATTGCCCATGTATATTATGGAGATAGGAAGAGTTAGAGAGCACCCAAGTACTGTCTATTATTATAGCCATGTCCCCTTGCATGCTGGTCACTCGTGGTGTGGAAACCCCCCCCCCTCTACAAATCCTGCGTTTGCCCCTGATTGAGGAATCTTAAGTAGGTGGACAATAGGCAAAAATAGCTGAAGAATTCATTTTAAAAGCAGGTGGAAACAATGGCAACAAACCGTGTCAGTGTTTGCAAACTACTTTACAAAGCACTGTTTTTTTTAAATTGGCAAATAAGGTAATATCATGGCAGAAAGTAAGCAGAACTTCAGTACTTCATCAGTATGTCTGCATTCAGTGTTCCAGCGTAGAAACTAAAGTGTAGTTGATAAAAAAGGAAACTGTTACACATGTTATGTGCTAAACCTGACCCTTTCGTTGTAATTCACGTATGAATGAACGGTTTGTAGGTCACAATATAAGGTGAAGACCAGAGTCAGTAACTAATCCTGCATGGAAATTGGAAACCAGCATTGTGCATCTGTGTTTGCAGAGCATGAAAGAAATGATTGAGCTATAACACAGCTCATTTTTCTGTCTAGGTTAGAAGAAAAAAGAAGGAGTCAGCCGAGGGTATGAACCTGGGGGTGACAAGGATTTTTTTAACCCAACATCCATCTGATCCAACCATAGGAAGTGCAAATAGAAACTGGACACCATCCTTTCTTTTCAAGTTGGTTTTCTGATGAGCTGAACACAGTTAACATATCCAGAAACGTTTAGCTGAATGTCAGGAGGTGTCTGAATCAGCCAAGTGGATAGGTTTCTGTTGTGAGCCTGCGGATGACAGTACTTCTCTGAGCATGCCTAAGACAATTACAGCAACAGTATATTAGTGATCTATCATCATCATCATCATCATCATCATTTATATAGCGCCACTAATTCCGCAGCGCTGTATAGAGAACTCATTCACATCAGTCCCTGCCCCATTGGAGCTTACAGTCTAAATTCCCTAATATAGACACACACTCACAGACAGACAGACTAAGGTCAATTTATGATAGCAGCTAATTTACCTACCAGTATGTTTTTGGAGTGTGGGAGGAAACCAGAGCAACCGGAGGAAACTCACGCAAACACGGGGAGAACATACAAACTCCACACAGATAAGGCCATGGTCGGGAATTGAACTCATGACCCCAGCGCTGTGAGGCAGACGTGCGATCTATGTTCTGTAGATAGCATTTAGCTCAACAATCTTAGCGCTCTATGAATTTCAGAATCATAAAAAAATATGGTAAGTCTCTATTTAAGAATTAAAAATCCCTTAGATTGTACGCTCCTCTAAGCAGGGCCATCTCTCCTCCTGTTTCCACCACTTCTAACTCTGCTCTCCAGCTACTTAGCTCTCCTCCTCGAGGGTCCTCCACCCCACGTCCACTCTCGCTCCCTCCTCCCCCCTGGGGGTCTCCCTGTCTTCCGCGCCCTCCTTCTTGGGCCCCGTCGTTTGCGGATCCTCCCTCCCCCTTCCCCGCCCTCTCTAGCTGTGCATTGAGTGTACTGAGTTGCTGTGTTTACTGTACTGTGCTGTCTCCCATTGTATTGTGATTTTGTTTGTCTCTGTACGGCGCTGCGGATGCCTTGTGGCGCCTTATAAATAAATATTAATAATAAAATATTAATAATAAAAATGTTTATTTATGTTTATAGATGGTATACCATCTGTTAGATCTGGGCACCTTACCGCCCTCCATGTCCAAAGCTTTGATAGTTGCGTTCCCCAAAAAAAATAATTGGTAAGAAACCTTTAATTCCCGACTCATATCGCCCCGTTTCACTCCTGAGCTCAGATATCAAAATTCTAACCAAAATTCTTGCCGCATGTCTTAATTCTGTTATTGGACAATTGGTACACCCAGACCAGGCGGGGGTTATGCCGGGGAAATCCACAACATGTCACCTGTTCATGCATCTCCAGTTGGTTCAGGGAGCAGTGGTGGTTTCTCTTGATGCGGCCAAGGCTTTTGGCTCGGTTGAGTGGATCTAGTTATAGGTGGTGCGGGGACGGTTTGGTCAAGGGGGACACCTTTATCAGATGGATTAAAATATTATATTCCACTCCGGAGTTGAGGGTGCGCATCAATGGTTAAACTACAGCCTTGTTTAGAGTGGGTAGGGGCACACGTCAGGGGTGTACGCTGTCTCCTGCCCTGCTTGCGCTGACTATAGAGCCACTGACGTGACTTAAGCTAGGTACACAGTGGAGCGTTTTCATCCAATAATTGGGCAAATCAGCCGTACGGCCGGAATTCGGGTCAGTGTGTATAGTGACACAATGGTGGAAAATCGTGCCAAAGTGTCCATTGTGGGTTCATTTGGTTGGTCATACTCTTTAATATTTTCCGACCAACCCACCTAACGATCATGCAGTGTGTATAATTTTCCGATTGATCCACGACCAAGTGTCAATAGTTCCTCGAGCTGCGACTCCTTTGGGGGCGTGTATATGTAAATTTCTGATGCCTGTACAAGTCCCACGTGGTGTGGTGTGTATACGTCACTCATTTTGTAATTAGGTACTTCTAGCGGTAAAGCAATAGCAGGTGTCTATTGCATTAATGTGTACAGCACATGTCTGCCAGTTTAATTACAAACCCTTATCAGTGTAGTCTTATAAAAAGCAAAGTTTTATTTATATCTGTATTACTTATGTCTGCCTCCTTAATTATAGCTATGTGTCACTTTATTGTACACTCAATACACATTAATAAAAAGGTTAAGTATGTGTATTACATTTGTCTGCCTGCATAATTAAATCCATTTTTGTATATAACACACGTTGTTGTGTTTCCTATAGATGTGTATTTTATATATGTGTGGTCGCATGCATATTAGTACATCCGTGTAAATGGTAATGCATCTTGCACTTGTGTTCTGTAAAACCCTTTACATGTACATTTAAGGTGTTTTATATTCAAACCTTTATTTACTTGTTAATGCATATATTTGTAAAATATACAGAATTAACCACACATTGTACATTCAACAGATTTAGTGTTGAATTATGCTTCAAAAAAACCCATGTGTAAAATAAAAAATAAAAAATAAAAAAATAAAACATTTCAGCATATTTTTATTATCACTATAAAATGTTACGTTTTAACGCTGAAAGTGGCTAGTGCTTTGTGGCATAAGCTTCTGAAAAAAACTAAAACATCTCCATGAAGTTTTTTTCTAGGGTTTTTTTTTTTTTTTTTTACAGTATTATTCCCCTGACACTAGCAAAAGTCATAATAGCCCCACGTGGCTTGCTGTTGATTCCCCTGACTTGCAAAAATGGTGAGTTCTCATAAACGATGTTATGGACCATGAATGCCACATGTACACGGTTATAAATGCCAGTCATAATAAGTGTTATCAGATATGGTTTCGCTGGTATAACTCCAAGTATAGACAGCGCCGGTGCTAGGGTCCTTGGCGCCCTAGGCACAGTGTGAAAATTGGCGCCCCCCCTTTAAAAATCGGCGCCCCTCTGTCAAAACTGGCGCTGCGCTTCCCTCCCCTCAGCTCCCCATGTCTTTCTTTAACTTACCTGCATGAAGCTGCTCCTCTCTGCTCTGTCTTCTCCCCTCCACTCACAGACACTGTCGGGCCGTGATGATGACATCATCACAGCCTGTCACTGTCAGTGGGCGGAGGGGAGGAGACAGAGCAGAGAGGAGCAGCTTCATGCAGGTAAGATTCATAGCCCCTTCCCTCCTCTCCTCCCCGTGGATTTCCGTTTTAAATGACCATAGTCATTTTTTTTTAATTTCGAGGCGCCCTGCAGAGCCCGGCGCCCTAGGCAATTGCCTAACCTTGCTTAATGGGAGCGCTGAGTATAGAATACATTCTGGAAACGAGGAAGTTTATGTGTCCCCTGACCAGTATATCCATAGGCTTCTATTTTTGGGTCCCTGGTTGGCATTGCCCTGCACATCCAACTATTTATGTGTTGTCCTGAGCTATATTATTATATGTACAGGAATTGTGTTTTATAGGCTATGTTAGTTTGTCTGCTAACACAGCTATATATGTTTCAAATCTCTATACTGGAACAACTGCTATTATGTCAGCTCTTTCATCAACGATTGTTCATATACTATAGTCAGTGCTTTTTTTTTCCCATTGAACGCTGGGAACGGCGTTCCGGCACCTTTTTTTTTTAACTTTTTTTTTTTACTTTTTTTTGTGTGTGTGTATCCTGCTTCCGTCGGCCGGAAGCAGGGCAGCGGGAGGAGCAGCGATCTAACTAAGAAGAGTGAAAAGAAGTATGCAAAGAAGGTAAGTAATACTGACTACAGAAAGCGGGAAGGGGCGAAAGTAGAAGAAGGCTACAGAATAGAGGGGGAGCAGAAAGAAGGCTACAGAATAGAGGGGGAGCAGAAAGAAGGCTACAGAATAGAGGGGGAGCAGAAAGAAGGCTACAGAATAAAGGGGGAGCAGAAAGAAGGCTACAGAATAGAGGGGGAGCAGAAAGAAGGCTACAGAATAAAGGGGGAGCAGAAAGAAGGCTACAGAATAAAGGGGGGGGGCAGAAAGAAGGCTACAGAATAAAGGGGGAGCAGAAAGAAGGCTACAGAATAAAGGGGGAGCAGAAAGAAGGCTACAGAATAGAGGGGGAGCAGAAAGAAGGCTACAGAATAAGGGGGGAGCAGAAAGAAGGCTACAGAATAGAGGGGGAGCAGAAAGAAGGCTACAGAATAAAAGGGGAGCAGAAAGAAGGCTACAGAATAAAGGGGGAGCAGAAAGAAGGCTACAGAATAAAGGGGGAGCAGAAAGAAGGCTACAGAACAGAGGGGGGGCAGAAAGAAGGCTACAGAATAGAGGGGGAGCAGAAAGAAGGCTACAGAATAGAGGGGGAGCAGAAAAAAGGCTACAGAATAGAGGGGGAGCAGAAAAAAGGCTACAGAATAGAGGGGGAGCAGAAAAAAGGCTACAGAATAGAGGGGGAGCAGAAAAAAGGCTACAGAATAGAGGGGGAGCAGAAAAAAGGCTACAGAACAGAGGGGGGGCAGAAAGAAGGCTACAGAATAGAGGGGGAGCAGAAAGAGGGCTACAGAATAGAGGGGGAGCAGAAAGAAGGCTACAGAATAAAGGGGGAGCAGAAAGAAGGCTACAGAATAAAGGGGGAGCAGAAAGAAGGCTACAGAATAGAGGGGGAGCAGAAAGAAGGCTACAGAATAGAGGGGGAGCAGAAAGAAGGCTACAGAATAAAGGGGGAGCAGAAAGAGGGCTACAGAATAAACGGGGAGCAGAAAGAAGGCTACAGAATAGAGGGGGAGCAGAAAGAAGGCTATAGAATAAAGGGGGAGCAGAAAGAAGGCTACAGAATAAAGGGGGAGCAGAAAGAAGGCTACAGAATAGAGGGGGAGCAGAAAGAAGGCTACAGAATAGAGGGGGAGCAGAAAGAAGGCTACAGAATAAAGGGGGAGCAGAAAGAGGGCTACAGAATAAAGAAGGGAGCAGAAAGAGGGCTACAGAAAAAGGAGGGAGGTGGAAAGAGAGGGCCACAAAAAAACCAGGGTGCAGAATAGGGGTGAGAATAGCTAGCGGCCATATGTGAGAAAAGTTGGTAGGCAGCCGCAGCAGGGGACATGTTAGTGTGCAACAGATGAGTGATGTCCAGTTGTTATGTTTGTTTTATTAAATTAACATATGGGGCCTCCCCTCTAGATATCCTGCGTTTACTCCATCAGTCATCTGGACTGCAGCCTTGCCAGCCAACCAGGAGGAGGTAGGAGTTATTATTTTTATTTTACAATTGTCAAGTGTGTGATGGGCAAGGAAGGGAGTAAATTTATGTGTTTATATATATATATATATATATATATATATATATATAAAAAATTTTCATAAAAGATTAATAAGACGTGAGTTTCGGCACCTTTTTTTTTACAAAAAAAGCACTGACTATAGTGATCCGTTCACATACCTTACTCTAATTTTCCTTTTGAACCTGGATAACTAATATGTTAATTAATTGATTAGATTAGCAACTGATTGTTAGCATAACATATGACAGGTTTTTTGTTTTTTCTGTTTATGTAATAAAAATCTTCCAATAAAAAACACATTGAGGGAGGTGTCTGTATTGCATGAGGAGGGTGTCTGATTAAAAAAAAAGTTTATTTTCCACTTTCAATTTTATTTCCTGTTTAGTGCACCAAAAACGACCTAATTTATTCCCCTTATTCAAGAACCAGTAAGTGTCTTTATAGAAAATTTAATGAAATTGTAAAAATCCTCAGCAGCATAACAGACTTTTCTACATGCATAATGGTATGATCATGCAATACAGACACCTCCCTCATGCAATACAGACACCCTCCTCATACAATATAGACACCACCCTCATGCAAAACAGATACCTCCCTCATGCAATACAGACACCTCCCTCATGCAATACAGACACCCCCCTCATACAATACAGACACCTACCCCATGCAATACAGACACCTCCCTCATACAATACAGACACCTCCCTCATACAATAAAACAATACAGACACCTCCCTCATACAATACAGACACCTCCCTCATACAATAAAACAATACAGACACCTCCCTCATACAATATAGACACCCTCCTCATACAATATAGACACCCCTCTCATGCAAAACAGACACCTCCCTCATGCAATACAGACACCTCCCTCATGCAATACAGACACCTTCCTCATGCATTACAGACACCTCCCTCATACAATACATGCCTCATGCAATGCAGACATCCCCCTCATGCAATACAGACACCTCCCTCATACAATAAAACAATACAGACACCTCCCTCATACAATATAGACACCCTCCTCATACAATATAGACACCCCTCTCATGCAAAACAGATACCTCCCTCATGCAATACAGACACCTCCCTCATACAATAAAACAATACAGACACCTCCCTCATACAATACAGACACCTTCCTCATGCATTACAGACACCTCCCTCATACAATACAGACACCTCCCTCATGCAATGCAGACATCCCCCTCATGCAATACTGTAACCATCCCTCATGCAATACAGACACCTCCCTCATGCAATACAAACACACCCCTCATGCAATACAGAAACCTCCCTTATGCAATACAGACACACTTCCTCATGCAATACAGACACCCTTCCTCATGCAATACAAATACTCCCCTCAAGCAAATCAGACACCTCCCTCATCCAATACAGAAACCCCCCTCATGCAATACAAGCACACCATCTTCCAATACAGACACCTCGTCATCCAATACAGGCATCCCATCAGCATACAATCTGCTGAGCCCAAATGGGTATTTGGCCCTGCAAATGAATGCTCTTTAAAGGGTGTTGCTTTTTTCAAACAACATGTTTAGATTAAATCTATTTAGCCAAAACAAAAATATTTGCCAATACAACATAGTACATTTGATCTTAAGTTTAGAAGATGCAGATCCCTGGCCTGTTGTGGAGTAGGATTTTCCAGTTAGGTTTCTCTAGGTAACAAATTCTTTGTAGTGTTAGAACTGTTTTGCCCAGTCTCCCATTCCCTAGAACATAGACGTGAACATAAACACCGGCTGGTGTTCCCCGTAAAGTAGAGGGAGGAGGATTAGGCAGTACACTACACCCAGTTTATAGTCGAGTTGCGTTCCTGACCATTAGTTAGTTGTTAGGGTCGGGCCGCCTGTTGTTAGTGTCAGTTGTGTGGGTTGTACATACTAGCCTCACCGGAGGAGGTCTCCGGTGAGTGGGAAGACGAGGAAGTCTTCGGCGAGTGGGAAGATGTGGAAGTCTTCGGCGAGTGGGAAGATGAGGAAGTCTTCAAAAAATGGTCTCCAGAGAAGTCGGAGTTTGAGAGAAGGATCGGCAGAGCCTGTTGACTGTTGGATCGCAGGTGATCATCCCGTCCAAGCAAGATTCGCGACAGGAATACCCGCAGCAGCAGAATGCAGGAACCGGGGTATGGGAGACGTCGGATACATCAGACGACTGGTCCGTGGCTGTGGAGGAGTTGGTCCCTGAAGACGAAGGGAGACCTGAGAAAACTCTCCACTGGAAAGCGTCGTATCCGGTGACATGTGTCTCAGAGTGTCTCTGCTCATTGCCATGGTCTCGTACAGCCCTCCCCTGGTAGGCACGGCCTTAATTTCTGTTTCTTCCGTAGAGGTAAGTGGAGTGAGGTGACAGAGGTGTGGTTGCTGGTCTGCTGGGATAGGAGAGTGGCTGGGATGTCTCGGAAGCGAACAGGGGGTGACCATCGTTTGTAAAGGTAAGTTTATCTGTTTGCGTCTGTCCTGTTCCCCTCAGGCGTTACATTATCTTTATGATCTACCTTTGAGGCAGTGATGGCATTGGTTCTTAGAGATTTGATAGACTGATTATGGGTTACGCCCATAAAATTGCTTAACCAGCCCATAAAATGGCTTAACCAGTCATAGGTGACAAGAAGCCTTTTAGTTTTCATTTTACAAATATTCGATTCTTTGGGAATGGTTTTGTGAATTCAAATAACCAATATTTTTTTTACATAAATAAATTTTATTACATTTTCCAAAATTATAAACAAAACAATATAGAAAAAAAAAGTGTATTCTCCTTATAAGTAGAAACTAGCAAAAACATAAAATTCCCTTAAAGTACAAGACATAACACATAACACTAAAATAAACAATGCAATGGAAATAATATAATATAATAATAAAATCTCCCATTTTCCTATATATTGAATGAGACTACACAGTTCCTTAGATTATGTAAATAGTTTACATAGTTTAAAGCAGATTACATAGTAATAGTCTTGAGTTTTCAACCGGTTGTGTAAATAAAAATGTGTTGGATTGTTTGATACGCATACCTACCACACCCAGATCTAATTATTACCCTGGGAATGATCCATCTTAATCTTCTATCACAGAGAAATATTCACACCTTTGGCATATGGTTATGGTATCAAATTAATTACGCTGTGCTCCATGTCCAATATGTTCAGCTACTTTACTGCGTTATAGATAAGGAGTAAATGGTATCAATGTACTCTAGTAGGAAATCTGTACCTTTGTCGGATATCTAAACTGTAGGTTTCTAAGATTTAAATTCTGGGATACTAGGATACTCCTTACACACACACACACATCATTCTATTAACATCAAATCATGCTTTTCTTTTGGATGCCTGATGTACTCAAGGACCTATAAGAATTCCTACCAATGCCTTTATTATTGCTATTATTATTTTATTTATCAAGTACCAACATATTACACAGCGCTGTACGTATACTTTTATCTATTAGGTGTGTGAATTTTAGGAAATTGTCTGGTAGTAATAAGTCGGCTACATTGTACACAGTAGTAAAACGTGCACAGGCAATTGCTTGCATGGATCTACTACAATTGCTGTCATGTTAATGATTGTGAATCCATAACTAGCTTCTCACTCCTGCCCCCTGCTGTATCCTGTTGCCAGCCGCTACTGCTCCCTGCCGGTCTGGCGCTAGCCTCCTGCTTTCTGAAGGTAATGGAGGAAAGTTAGTGTTAGCCCATGAGAATGGGAGGTTAGAATTAGGATGTTAGGTTGAGGGTAGGTCGTGTTGGTTGGGATTGACTGCTGAAGAGGGGGTTAGGAGTCCGGGAGGGGGAATTAAAGTTAGCACTTAGGGGACGTTTGACTTCAAGAGAGTAGGATAGACTATAGTCATGAGATGGGTTTTTAGAGAGTACTAGAAAGATTTAAGGTGACTGGATCAAGCCGTGGGTTCCACCAAATTTTGTGCAATTCCTGCTTGGGCAATTACTTGTGTAGAATTGCTTCTGAGGAATAGTCTCCAAACCAAGTTCCCAGTTACAAGTACAAACTGTGTAATTGTGCGACAATCCCCATTTATTTATATAGCGCCACTGATCCCGCAGAGCTGTACGGAGAACTCATTCACATCAGTCCCTACCCCATTGGAGCTTACAGTCTAAATTCCCTAACACACACAGAGAGAGAGAGAGAGAGAGAGAGACTAGGGTCAATTTTGATAGCAGCCAATTAACCTACCAGTATGTTTTTGGAGTGTGGGAGGAAACCAGAGCACCCGGAGGAAACCCACGCAGAACATGCAAACTCAACACAAATAAGGCCATGGTTGGGAATTGAGCTCATGACCCCAGCGCTGTGAGGCAGAAGTGCTAACCACTTAGCCACCGTGCTGCCCAATAACTCCAATCACACCACACTTGACCATTGTTGTCCCGTCTTTATTCAAGGGCTATGAATTCTTCTAAATGCAAGTTTACAAATAGATTGCATTAAGATATTCCCCTGTGACGGTAATTGGGGACTTGTATCAATGAGAATTTGTACCACTAAGAGACGGCCGTTCCATTATAAATATTATTATCGTTGAATTTTAATTTGCTTGAAATTTCACCAAAACTTCCTTCATATCTAATTAAAAATGTTATGGTTTGCCCATGTGCTAAATAAAATGTAATGCTCTTAGTTACTTTATTGTATGCATCTGGTGGTCGACCCAGAGCTTTCTTATTAATTCACATTACAGGAGGTTAACCACATGACCTGGGATGTTTTCCAACTGTTTGATTGAAGTCACGCAGTCCATTTGGTTCATCATGTTATCCATACCAAGCCAACATTTCTTCTTTCAGTAATTAGCAGTAATATATATAGTAATGTTCAATGAGTCCAGTGCTTTGATTTATACAATTTGTATCCCTCTACTTGGGTTCTAAAATAGATTTAGAAATGGAAGCAACATATGTTATATATTTTGACGAAATCAACAGTTAGCTGAAACAATTATTATTATTATTATTTATTAAACGCCAACCTATTATACAGCTCTGTATATTGAGGTTATCATGAGATGAATAAATAAAATACAAGCCATTAAAAGATAGCCCTAACAAAAAAAAAAGAAAATCTAAGACAGAGGTACTTAAACTCTGTACTCGAGGCCAACCAACAGTCATGTTTTCAGGATTTCTATTTGTAGAAAGAGGAGGGTTAATTACTGACCCAGAAAAATAGCTCAACTCACTTGTGCATGATTAAAGAAATCCTGAAAACATGAACTGCTGGTAGCTCTTGAGGACTGAGTTTGAGCACCTCTGATCTAACAGGTGAGGGAAACAATTGATTCATTTACCAGAATAACAATTCTATCTGTTGATGGGGAACGTGTGTTTGATTCATGTAAGGCAGACGCATTATCAGCCACCAATATTAAAGCAGCGATTGGTCAACTGGCATTTCTGTGCAGCTGATTTGAAAAAATCTGATTTACTCCTTGTCACTTTTTCCCCTTATCCATTCTGTGGACATCTCGTTGCCTTTAACATCTTAGAAATGACTCATCTGCAATCTTACATTCCAGCTGCACTGTCCGCGGCAACCACACGTCATCTCCATCTGCCGCATTGAGCCGTAAATTTGGAACCTTTGTATTCACAAGTAGCCGCTGGATACTGTACATTCTCAGAAAGAAAGAGAAAAAAACTGAATTATGGACAACTGGTCTGGACCACACAACAATGTACGTGATAGAAAATCTGGAAAGCGCTGGGAATGAAAGATGCCTACAGCCCAAGGATCTTGAGATTTTAGTATTTGAAAAGAAGAGATGAACTGTGATTATTTGACCGTCCATTTCTGAATGGTACCACGGAGCGGAATACGTGGCACAATGCAACATGTTTAATAGAGCTTATGTTATATTAAAGAGCAAAAGCAGTAAATGGACTGCAGCCGTGACACACGCCTGTCCTAATATGTTTGCTGCATGTTAGAAACACATGTGGTATCATTAAAAGGGTTTGTCCACCTTCAGGTGACTTTGATATACTTGCACATGCCTTCCTGCAAATTTTACTAAATACATAGCTTTGTCTGTATAGCATCCACCTGTACTGTTAAGCCATGTTTTATATCATCTGGCAAAGCTGTTTATATTTGTTGACCAAACATCAGCAAAAACTGTTCCCTCCACAGCGCAAACGCTCTATTGTGAAGTCATGACCGTCCTTTTGCGCAAATTGTACTCAGAGAAGTGCTTCAATTTGTGGTCTGTCCTGAAGGTATTATTTTCACACTGTGCATTTTTTGGAGCATCCTGCAAGATGTATCCACTTCCTTTGAAAGCTAAATAAAACTCTGTTAGGTGATCCAAATTTACGGCTAAAGAATACAAGTTATTTAATAACTTGTAGGACAGCGTTGGCTAACCTGTGACACTCCAGGTGTTGTGAAACTACAAGCCCCAGCATGCTTTGCCAATATATAGCAGCTTATTGCTGGAAAGGTATGCTGGGACTTGCAGTTTCACAACACCTGGAGTGTCTAAGGTTAGCCAACACTGTTGTAGGAGGACATGAACTAGCCTGAAGGTGGACAATTACTTAATATATGCAGCGCTTGAAATTTTCTCATGTTTGTGCCAAGTGAGAAAATAAAATATTTTTCTTCCCTCAGTGATAGATTCAACAGACAAAACCCAAAAAACATTTTCCACCTCTTAATAGTGCATCAAAAGTCATTTTTCACTCAGCGCCTCCTACCAGGTAATCTATCTATAAAAGGCTCAATGGAAGCAACTTATTGATTCCATCTGATGTACTTTTGTGTTTCTCCTGACTGCCTTATTCTTCCAGTCCATTCATTGGTTTAAATTGGCTTCCTCGTTGATTTCAATCTCTATGGCTTCTATCAGTGCTACCATTGTTTACCCACAATACCCTTGGAGCCTGCTTGGTGCAGACATGCCCTTGCTAGTTTTCCCCCGTCAATCCTACAGCAGTCTTGTGGTGCCATCTGATCCACATTTTGAATGCATTGTGTGACACTGGAAGCATTGGAAATTCACCCAATGTCTTGATGTTTTTAAACAGTCCATGTCGGAACAGTGCGGTTGAAAAGAACCCGATCCACACAAAGGGGCTATGACATCAGCTGTTGCACCGTCGCCACGACGACAGTCTCCCTTTCAGCCTAGCTGCAAAGTGCATTTAAATAGGTAAACACAGTTTTTAGTATGCTTGGTATGAAAACAGTCAGACAATGCAACATAAAAAGAGACTTTCTGTGGGCATTAACGCATGGCATGCCCTCTAAGAAAAAGTGACTTAAAAAAGATAAAGGGAGCATTGTCAGCAGGATGTGTCCAGCGGATTTGATGCCTTCCATGGTCAAGTTGAGTCTTCGGAGAGGTCGTTCGGTTCTTATTTTTAGGTTGACTACGAAATCTTAACAACCCCTGTGAAATTACTTCTTCCCCCCCCCCCCTCCCCCCGTCTTGGGAAAAAGTCAGTTTGATAGTTTCAGAGGAGGAGAAATTTATAGATATCTACAAGAGACTACAGCAAAATATACTAAACCACAATAGACTTTCATTTGATTATATTTTATTTGTAAATAAGCTGAAAATAATTTACAGTGTCTTTGTGTTTCTTTACGTAATTATGTAATCTTGCGAGTTTTAATGTAATTATGTCAATTTATTGTTTGAATTTAAGTTTGTCATAAAATCAGTGTGTTAGCGGCATCAAAGGGAAATAGCTCCCAAAAGCAGTGTTCCTAAGCCTAGTAAGATCACAACATTGTATGTACAACTGTTAACCAACTGCTACATATCAGCAATGAAAACAATAAGTAACCTTTAGGGGCATATTCAATTCTCGGCGGAAACGCCGAAAATCCCGCGGTCCGCGCATTATTATCGTTATTACAGTCATTTTCTCGCTGGATTTCAGCTCGCATCTCCCTGAGCCGCAAGCTGAAATCCAGCTATTACCGTAATATCGGTAATAGTTTTTACGCGGCGCAGGAACGGAATGATTGAATATGCCCCTTAAAATAATTTGACATTAACAGGAAACAAAATATATTGCTATCAATTCCAAAATCAGATATTCCAAAAACTGATATCAAAACAGGGATATATTTCTCAAAAGGCTCAGGTAATGTAATCCTCAACTCTCTCACCCCTTCACAAATACAGTTTTAGGGATATATTTACTAAACTGCGGGTTTGAAAAAGTGGAGATGTTGCCTATAGCAACCAATCAGAATCTTGCTGTCATTTTTAAGAATGTACTACATAAATGGTAGCTAGATTCTGATTGGTTGCTATAGGCAACATCTTCACTTTTTCAAACCCGCAGTTTAGTAAATATACCCCTTAGGATAGCAGGAGGGCATGAAGGGACTGTTGACCAAGTAGTTTAATGATTATTATAATGAGATAAAGGGATGGCCTTCCCTGCCATCCACATTCTTCCTAATAATAATAATAACAATAATATTAATAATAATAATAATATAATTATATGGGTATTAGGGATTCCTTTCTATTATACTAGGGTCAATGTGGTGGTATAATTGCCACTACAACTTTCGCAAACTTGTTATTTACCCCAGCCCATGAGGATTGACCACTGGGGCGGAGGCTGATGGGAATGGTTAACCATTCTCTGTAAAGAATTGGGTGATATATTGGCACTGTTTCAGTTTAGGTTCATAATCATAAGCCTTCAGCAGAGAAGTGCACACAAAAGTGGCACGTGATAAAAACAGTACCAATGTTTTCTCCCTCTCATGATTTGTGTAAGCCATACATAAAGCTATTGTTATTATTTTAATTCACTGCTCATCTTTTGCTCATCTGTGTGTGTCTTGTTTATCAGCCAATCAGATCATCAGATCACAGCCGCAGGAAATGAGTGAGGTGAACCTGAGGAGTAGGAAACATTCTACCTGTTCTCTAAATATGTTCTAACTTCTGACCATCTAAGTATGGCAGAGCTGCCTTACATATGTGCTAGTCATAGCTTAATTGTGTGATAAAAGCAAGTGAGGAATGCCCTAACAAACACATGCTATATATGTAAGTTCTGACACTACTGGCCAATCAGAGATAAAGCACAAGCAGGGGTAAACAATGAAGCCAAGAGTGGACAATAGACTTATTCATTACCATGGAGGTAGATTTCTCTTTTGGATACATATATATATATATATATATATATATATATATATAGTTATTATATATGTATCATATAGCATATGCCAGGATCTCGAATGCTACCTTTTCCTATAGGTTTGCAACATGGAGTATCTCAGTAGCACTGTGTTATAATTGGTCCTCTTATTCAATAAGCCACTTTTACTTTATCTAGTCAGAAGCACTGCATTATAATTGATCATCTTATTCACTAAGCAACTTTTACTTTATCTAGTCAGAAGCACTGCATTATAATTGGTCATCTTATTCACTAAGCCACTTTTACTTTATCTAGTCAGAAGCACTGCATTGTAATTGATCATCTTATTCACTAAGCCACTTTTACTTTATCTAGTCAGAAACATTGCATTTTAATTGGTCATCCTATTCCCTAAGCCACTTTTACTTTATCTAGTCAGTAGCACTGTGTTATAATTAGTTCTTTTGTTCACTAAGCCACTTTTACGTTATCTAGTCGATAACATTGTGTTATAATTGGTCCTCTTATTCACTAAGTCACTTTTACTTTATCTAGTCAGTATTACAATGATATAAACAGCCTAACATATAACAGGCCATGCAATTATTGTTTGCAGAAGTAAGTAAGCCTATAAGATGACACATTTGAATCCACTGTTTCCCTAATTCTGTAGGCTTTGGAATCAACTCGACATGGCTTATTTGTGCTTTTTAAAATTACTGGTTCTAAGCGAAACCCTCATTACTCATGCTAACGGCATCCACGGAGAGAGCCATTTGAAAAGAAACCACAGGCTGCTTCTCCTAAACAGCCAAAGCATTTTTGTTTCTAAAACACTGTTGTCTTCCTAAATTTTATAGGGTTCTACTGCATTGACAGACATGGCCTGAAATCACCCCAGGCACAGAGATTCTATAGAATTATGGGTTTCAGTTAATTTTCTTAGTGTCTACATTGGCTCAGGATGTGGTCCACCAGTGCCAGTGGACTGCTATCTGTTCTTAACGTTGCCGTTTATTTAAAAAAAGAGGCACCAGGTATTTTGCTCGATAAATCACTTTGACTTTTTCTTGGCTTACACTTTTGCTGGCTTTATTTGTGTTTTTTCCTCATTGTATGACGAAATATGGCTTTTCATTTCACCTAAGAAGAACACAATTATTTTATACTGGACCCAAAGGACAGTTTTATTAACTGTTGTTATTGGTATCAGTTATTATTAACATTTGTTTAACTGTTTGGTTTTAATGCTCTTTGCACTGAAAAAGAATTTACAATTCACACCGGCTCCTGAGTAATTGTAATTAATTGTGGTTTCAGTAAATAATTCAGAAGCGTGTTAATGTGTGACTGTGTTTGAAAGCCAAGCTCTATTAAAAGTAGACACAATGGAGCAGGACACTTGGGGGATATATTTACTAAACTGCGGGTTTGAAAAAGTGGAGATGTTGCCTATAGCAACCAATCAGATTCTAGCTGTCATTTTGTAGAATGCACTAAATAAATGAAAGCTAGAATCTGATTGGTTGCTATAGGCAACATCTCCACTTTTTCAAACCCGCAGTTTAGTAAATATTCCCCTTGGTCGTTGATGCTGGTTCTATAATATTTCTGGTGCTAGCATACTTTATTAGATGGCTAGCCATACATTGTCTTAGCAGCATTGGAAGGATCACTGCAGGTAGTGTTGTGGTGGTAAATCCTGTTGGCACTCAAGATAAGGATGTGTCATCTCAGTCTCTCTGTTCCATTTCTCTTGTGCACCTCTGCTTGCCCTGTACAGTGTACATTCAGCAGTGAGGGTGTGCACTCCCAAATAAGAGCCACTTTTTTGGAGGCCTAGTGAAGTGTGAATGTACTTTTGGGCTCATTTTCATGATCTTACTCAGGCTTTTTTTAAAATCATTGGTAAAGTTCCTTGTCATTCATTCCTCTTGAAAAGAACCCACTGAGGAAGTCACATGCTGGTGGCAAAACGCGTTTCAAACAACTTCCACACAGGCCACAGCAGACGCAGTTTGCTTATCTCATTATCATTTATATTGCTGCATCAGTACAATTTTATTTGTTGCATTTCAATATAATATGATGCTCATTATTATTGTGTTATATGTTTGTATATCAAACATCCCTTTTCTGTGCCATTATCTTATTTCCTGGCATATCTTGTTAATCTATACTTTCATAACCTACATAACCTTTATTATGGGCCTGATTCATTAAGGAAAGTTAAGCAAAAGTAAGTAAGTAAGGCAAAACCATGTTGCATTGGAGGGGAGGTAAATTTAAAATGTGATAGCAGATTTAAAGTAGGGGTAGGGCATGTCCCAGATCAAGTTTAAATTTCAGTGTACAAATAAGCTATCAGGTATTTGTGTTGTACATGAAAAAACAGTCAGTATTTTCCTTATGTGCAAAATAATATACTCATTTGCACTCCTTGCACTGTAACATGGTTTTATCCAGAAAAGTTGAGTAAGAAAACTTACTCAATTTTTTGCTTAACTTTCCTTAATGAATCAGGCCCATATTATTATAGTTGCATTGGCCATACATATTTTGTGTCTACTACTGCTATATCAACAGTATTGAGCATATCACAACCCTTCTAACCTACACCCCATTTACCCCTCCAACCCACTCACCTCTGGATTTCCAGTTTTTTTCTTTTGTAACCTTTTTGTTTTGTCTCTTCTTATTTCTACTCTCCCCTTTTCACCTCTCTTTCCTTTTGTCTTTATCTCTCTTTTTACCTCTCCCATGCTTATCCACATTTCCCTATTAGTTCTACTAGTATATTTTCTTACACATTTTCTCCACCCCTCTTAGCATCTGTTTTCTCCTGTCCTCTAGGATCCAACTTCTTATCCTTGACAACAATAGGAAATATCTTGGAAAAGATTGCCATATATATGCTGGTTTCTCCTATTTCACATACCTCCTAACTGTCCCAATTTCAGTGGGACAGTTCCGATTTTAGGCCTCTCTTCCGTCCGGGGACATTTTTTTCCCATGGGTGGGGATGTTGGGGGAAGGGAGGTATGTAATATACATCCTAGCAGTCCTCTGGGGGCATGAGCACACCGCCGTCATGGCCTGACGATGCCCCCATTTTGTCATGACCACACCCCTGTCCCGCTGGCAGGGACAGACATATTGGGAGGTATGTATTTAAGGAAGTAAATGCACGAGGGGGGGTGAGAAGTGTGGGTTGATTTCCTCTACAGGAGGTTACTTGGATATGTGGTTTCCTTACCGATGGATAACCTCTAACATAACCCAATTATTTTGAGTTTCTCTTGTTCCACGTGGTGTTTTTTTGGAGAAAAACAATATTCTATATTATATTATAACTTCTGTTTCCCTTCATAACACCCACAGGAGATTTAAGGATTGAAGAATCAACAGGGATTAAGAAAATCAGATTGCTGGAAATATTATTTGTGGGACATACCTAAGATACATCTCTTTAAACAAAAGATTATGAATTGGGTTTCAGTATTCGGCCTCTGTATTGTATAAGAGCGACATTTTTTTCTCATTTTATTAATATATATGATTTTTACTTTGTTCAGTGGCGCATTTTATTCGGGAGAAGGCTGCACTCATAGAAGAGCTATTGAAGTTATTTTGTTTTTGTTTAGTGGAAAGGCTGAGTGGCCCGATGAGACCCAATGACATCAATGAGCACACCCTTGACTCACGATAAAGTGCGGGCCACACACGCGATCAGAAGCACAGGAGTTAAAGTGGAGCATCGCAGGTGAGTGGATAGCTGGACAGGTATGTGAAAGTGTTAGGTGTGTCCCCACTTCCTGGGTAGATGTTTATTCTGGAACATATGTAGGACTAACCTTTCTTAACCTTTCTTATAGTTGTTCATTCTATATTTTGAGTAGATGTAAATGCTCATCTTAGGCCTTGCTAGAGGCTGCACTATTTTAGATGGTTGCATGTGTGGGACAAGCACATTAATGATCTTCTTGTGAACAACTAGCACTTCTAATAGATAAATATTTTACTTAAGCAGGACCTGCTGTATATGTAGTGATCACATGACTTGGGCCAGAACTACTGGTTAATGATCATTTTGTGGCATGTGTATGACCAGTACAAAGACTATTTTTTTGGCTTAGCTGAGACTCACTGTTAAGAAACAGGACCTCTCCTGATTTTCTGATCTGTCAGCTCTGCAATACTGCTGAAACCATGTGTATCAACAATTCTGACTCTTGGTTTTATTAAACTGATTTGCTCTCTTATATCTACCTGCCCTGAACCCTGTCTTGCTTAAAGGATTCTGCTGTCTTCTCTACTCCTGACCCCTGCCTGTCTGACTCTGAGCTCTGCCAAATAAATTCTGCTTGCTCACTACCTTTTACCATGAGCTGTTCACTCCACCAGGAGAGTGCCAGACTACTCCACATTATTCCCTGCCTGTCTGACTCTTAATTCTACCAACAATATCCTGGTTGCTCTCAATCTCCTACCATGTTCCATACACTCTACTGGGCAAGTGCTGGATCAACAACTGCTACTATCCAAGCTAAAGTCCTGGGGTGAAACCGAGTACTGTGGAACTAGTTTCTCAGAATGGGGGATGCTAAAGGGGAACATCTCATGCAGAGGTTCTAGCCGTTGAGGATCTCATGCTACTCTGCCCTTAACACTAGCGTTATCCTCTTTGACTTGCGTATGACCAACTATTTGCCTCTTTGATCATTCCAATATTATTGCTGGTCCAACAAAAGTTCCAAATGAAAACACTTCGAGAAAACACCTGTATTGCACAGAAAACACTGCAAAAACTTTATTTCAAACACTCATGATCTCCCTCTTTGACCATTACAATTCCCTTTCTGGTCCTCTCCTAAGCAATGTTTCAACCCTACAATCTATTTCTAATGCAACTTCTAGACAAATATTCCTCTCAAAATATTCTACTGCTGGTCTGCTTTATCAGCGCCCTACACCACGTTCACTGTATTTTACCATATCCAATATAAAATACTTCTACTAACATCCAAAGCCATTAACAAAACTGCACAAACATACATCTCTTCACTCATATCCACACTAATTACTTGCTCATATTTCCGATTAGAGGATTATTTACAATCTGCACCCACTCTGTAGATTTCCCTCCCTTATAACAATACTTTTCCCAGTCCTTGAAACCTTCAATCATTCCCTGAAAACGCTCCTCTTCCGGCAAGATCATCAAATTCCCAAACCACCTAAGTAACTTCATAAAGCTATTCTACCCAATTATCACCATTCTGCACAGTTCACTAAAACGTACATATATTATTCTTTTATACTGAAACAACTCTCTTACCCTCAAACCAACATTGCTGTATGACTGGGTTATCTATGCAGACTAAGCACTTATTCCCATTGCAATCTGTTTTTACCAATATGCACTATGTGGCACTTAACCTCATGTACCAAACTCCTAGTGTCCTATAGATTGCATATATTAAATAAAAATTATTATTTTGGAAAATGTTCCGGATCACCACATATAGAGACAATTATTCTGGGTCATGTCTAGGATCTGTCCAGGGTCCGTTTCTGGTCCATCTCTGGTAAATATTTAATCATTATGATTCTTGCATAGGACTCTCCTTACTTACAGATTTTCAGTTTGGGACATATCTAAAACCAGGGGCAGATTGGTGAAGGCTTTAACCGGGAATGCTCTCTGTAAGTATGGCAGTCAAAAGAATGCTCTCTGTAAGTATGGCGGTCAAAAGAATGCTCTCTGTAAGTGTGGCCATCAAAAGAATGCTCTCTGTAAGTATGGCCATCAAAAGAATGCTCTCTGGAGTGTATGGTAGTCATAAGAATGCTGTTTTATTACATGGTGATTCCTAGAATGGTCTCTCTGTAGTATTGTATCTGTATTTTTTTCCATGAAAGCCACCACTGCCCCCCATGAAGTGGTACAGAGGGCATTGGGAGGGTGGAACATCCTCTTTGGGGTAAGGGCATACCTACTATTATGGTTGGGACACCCTACAATTGTGTGTACTGGTAGACAGAGGCAATGTGATTTTTTTATATATTCTACTGATAGGGAGACTTTAGAACCGATGGGAGATTGACAGTGGAAACACCAACAAATTCCTAAACTCAACTACTATCACATTAATAATGACCCTGGCATCTACCTGATGCTGGATTAAGATGCACCACTCAAATAACCAATGCTGGCCATTTGTGTGATGAGTCTGCCTACTTGTGTTTGCTCCACCTACTAGTTCAATGCATTGCCTACTACTGTGTGTTGCATAAGCATCGCCTACTGCTGATGTGACCAAGAATAATGGTGCGCTAACCCCACCTACTTTTGTGTTGGCCCCGCCTAAGCGAGGCGACGTTCAGAATTTTTTCCAGTTCCCTAAACACGCTTGTCTAGGACCATCATTGGTATATAATAGATCTTTGACATGTATAGGAGAAGCTGTACTTCTAGATGAGAACATCTATGCAAATATATACATTTCTTGACAACTATCTAGGCAGCATAGCATCCATTGGGATCATTGATCACACCCATAGTTTCTATTATTACACTAACATACCATTGTCCACTTACCTGAATGACTCGTATGTTAAACAACTCCGAAAGAGAAAAAAATAATAAGCACCAACAAGAAAATTTGATTCATCAGTTATAAAAAATATAATATAGTGTATAATAATACAGTGATCATCAGTAACAGTAACTAAAATAATTTTTTGGGCACGGCTGAGCACCAGTGGTGTATCTAGTCCTTCTGCTGCTGGAGGCGGCAAATTAAATTACGCCCTTCTTCCCTAGTAAAAACTACTATAAATATTTCTAAATTAAGAGTGTATACTGTACAAGACAAATATTGTCACTTATTATTAACTTTTACTCATATAGCACCGACATATAACTCAGCACTTTCTAGAGAATGTTTAATAATTCGCATCAGTCCCTTTCCCAGTAGAGCTTGCACTCTAAATTCTCTATCACACAAATACTAACATTAACCTGCCATGGACTTTGGGAAGAAACCGTAGCATCTGGAGGAATCCCCCACACACAAGTAGAGAACATACATACTCCACACAGATTCTACCCTAGAGATATAACATGGAAGAGAAATTATGTCAAAGTTCCTGGCTAGATCCTTATCCGTTCTTTAAGATTCCAGACTAGATTTCCTTCATTTTTGTTAAGGTTCCCCACCAGATCCCCATTAGTTTTAAGTTAAGGTAATGCAGAGATTCAAGACTCCAATGCTGAATAGTTGATAAAACTTTGACCAATGGCTTTGTTATGAACCACTGGGAAAAATGGATTTTATACCTGCTAGAAGTTGACGCTACTGGACATGGAGACTAGGAGTCAAACACAGCCCCAGTGTTCACCAGGGATTCCCACAAGGAGGTTTGGTATTAGCTGCATGTGACATGCAGGTCGTGGCCCTCAGAGCCAATCACTAGCGAGGTAGCTGGAGTCACTAGTGTAGCGTAGTGGACCAGCAGAGTGAACAATGGAAGTGCCAAGAGATATTCAGAAGAGATAACCGAGGTCAGAACCAGGAGATACAAATGGAACCATTTTGTGAGGCAGAAAAGTAGTCAGGGTAGCGGAGGTCAAACAAGGTGATCCAAACAGAACCAGAAAACGTGGAACAAGAGTGGTCAGGAACAGGCAGAAATTAGAACCAGGATATCCAAGACTGAATAGAACCACAGGAGTACTAAAGAACTGATAGCATATAGGAACCAGGACTAGATCGCAGATATGTGATCCAATACTCTGGCACTGCAGCAGTGTCAGAGTCTTCTTTAAATATCCAGAGTTAATTGCAATTTCAGCGTTCAGTGATGTCACACCACCTGACTGGCATCAAGAGAACTGAAAGAAGAGTCTCTTTGCCTAGCAAAGGGCGTGAATGCTCCGAGCACCAGTAAGTCGCATATCGTTGCTAGGCAATGGGCGTGCACTTCAAGGGTAGAAAGGAGTTTGTCCCCGCGGCAGGAAAGAGAGCGGGGACGTTTTACTTTATTTGTGTACAACTTTCATTTGCATCAGGCTTAGGCAACCTTTAGCTCTCTCGCTGTAGTGAATGTCCCAGCATGCACTGCCAGCCTCTGGCTGTACGGTAACCACAGCGGTTAATGAACTGAAACAGATACAGACAGCACATTTATAAAGCCTGAATTGCTCCTATTTTACCGCAGAACATATGTAGCAGACGGAATAGATTTCATTTTCAAATGTATTTTTCTGGGCATTCAGCCCCAGCCAAGAAGACAATAGTAGAGGATTTTAGCAAAATTAAAAAAAAAAAAAAAAATCTTATCTGGAGTGAATAGGGTAGCTGTTGAAAATTTGTAACACCTGCGATTACTATGTCATAAGTTAAAAAATATAATGGTTAATTGTACAAAGAGCAATGATGTAACCCATAGCAACCAATCAGATGTCATATGCACTGGTCTGATTACACTAGACTATGCCTTTCAGTTGTTCCGATTTAGGCAGGACAGTCCAAATTTTAGGGGACTGACAGTCAGGACTTTTGTCCTGATTGTTGGGAGGTCTGTCCCTCTTACCACTGGTGTGGACGGCAATGTTTTAGGGGGGAGAGCTTGAAGGCAGTCAGAAGTTTAAAAATTCTGATTTGCACAATTCCAGTACTTGGATGTATGTACTGGGTAATAAAAGCTGATAGTGGATTGGTTATGTTATGGTTACCAAAGGGTTACATAACATCATTGCTCTTTGTGCCATGTTATGAAATAAGCCTCATATATTTTTTTAACATGCAACAAATAAAAAAAAAACAACAAGTCATTAAAATTATTACTTACAGTTCAATGTGCTGAACTCTTCTACGGGTCAAAATCAGCTTATGGAAAATTACAGCTGGAGCCAAGCTATAACACCACACAAATATGCTTTTCTGTTTCATTATCACAAGCTCTTCTGCCAAGATAAATCTGCTCAGGATAAGTGTTGGTGACATGTACGTAGTATGAGATGAAGCAACAGTATAATTGCCAGGATTGCATACACTGCTCTCTAGACTAAAACGGGATACATTTAAAACATGTTGTGTGCAAAACTAGTTTCCACCTCAAACTGTGTTACGTTTGTGCATTTTAAAATTGTAATACACATTGTATTGAAAAATGCATGTCATTGTTTTAAAACTAGCATGCTGCACCAAATCATGTCAGTGCAACATCATCATCATCATCATCATCATCATTTATTTATATAGCGCCAACATATTACGTAACGCTTTACAATTGGGGACAAACATAGTAAACTAATAAACAAACTGGGTAAAACAGACAGAGAGGTGAGAAGGCTGCTCGCAATCTTACAATCTATGGGACAATGGGAGTTTGACACTAAGTTTGAGGCTAAGGCTAAGTCTACATTTTGCATTTCGGCCCAGCCAGGCTGCAAAGGTAAAAGTGACTCATAAGCTAAATTATCCTGTCACACAACAATGTTGGTCAAGGGGTAGTTGTATAACAGGTGGTAATAGTGTAATGTAGTGAGGTTAAGAGGGTGGTTGAGGAATATTATAAGCTTGTCTGAAGAGGTGGGTTTTCAGAGAATGCTTGAAAGTTTGTAGACCAGAGAAGAGTCTTATTATAACATATAAATTAGTCCATTTAAAGGTAACACAACTATACTGTATATATTTTGAAATAACATTCCCCAACTGGTGATGATACTTATTATTTATAATTATTATGTTTGCTGCTTTCTGTTGACATTAAAGCCTATATAAGTTGTTTTATCAAGTGAGTTTGAAAAGATAAAAGTGTGGGCTCTCACATACAATAGAACAAGATGCAGCTTTCTCAGCAATCTGTGGAAGGATACTATCCTCTCCAAAAAGGGCAAATATCTTCCCCTATGTTCCAGCTAAATACTGATATCAATCCTCAGCTTTGACTTAAAATTGTTTGTGAGGCTACCCGTGAGGCCCTCCCTGCTCTAGTGGCTGCCTTGGATGCAGAATAGCCCTTTGACAGGGTGGCGTAGCCTTTCATGCAGCAGACCCCCATAGTCACAGGGATGCAGGGAACTTTTTGTAGCGGAATATCCGCATTATATCACAGTCCATTATTAATTATTATTATTAATATTTATTTATAAGGCGCCACAAGGCATCCGCAGCGCCGTACAGAGACAAACAAAATCACAATACAATGGGAGACAGCACAGTACAGTAAACACAGCAACTCAGTTCGCTCAATGCACAGCTAGAGAGGGCGGGGAAGGGGGAGGGAGGATCCGCAAACGACGGGGCCCAAGAAGGAGGGCGCGGAAGACAGGGAGACCCCCAGGGGGGAGGAGGGAGCGAGAGTGGACGTGGGGTGGAGGACCCTCGAGGAGGAGGGCTAAGTAGCTGGAGAGCAGAGTTAGAAGTGGTGGAAACAGGAGGAGAGATGGCCCTGCTCAGAGGAGCGTACAATCTAAGGGGAGGGGTGGACAGACAGAAAGACGCAGGGGAGAGAGGGAGAGTAGGGGGACAGAGGCAGAAGATAAGGTAGGAAGTTAAGTGGGAGACAGAAAGGCTTTAAGAAAAAGGTGGGTTTTTAGGGCCCATTTGAAGCTGGACAGATTAGGGGAAGTTCTGATGGAGGGAAGGAGCTTGTTCCAGTGGAGGGGGGCAGTGCGGGCGAAGTTTTGGATACGCGCGTGGGAGGAGGTTATAAGGGGGGAAGAGAGGCGACGGTCACAGGCAGAACGGAGAGGGCGGGATGGAGCATGAATAGAGAGGAGGGTGGAGATGTAGGGCGCAGTGGAGTTGGCGAGGGCCTTGTAGGTGAGTGTGAGGAGCTTAAAGAGGATTCTGAAGGGGAATGGGAGCCAGTGAAGGGCTAGGTAGAGGGGGGAGACAAAAGAGGAGCGGCGAGAGAGGAAAATAAGCCTAGCTGCAGCGTTAAGGACGGATCGAAGGGGATCGAGATGAGAGTGGGGGAGGCCAGTGAGGAGGAGGTTGCAGTAGTCCAGGCGGGAGATGATCAGAGAGTGGAGAAGGCATTTGGTGGCATCTTGGGAGAGGAAGGGCCGGATGCGAGCGATGTTGCGCAGCTGGAAGCGGCAGGATTTAGCAAGAGAGAGGATGTGGGGGCCAAAGGAGAGAGAGGAGTCGAGGATGACACCAAGGCAGCGAAGTTGGGGGACAGGGGAGATAGAGGTGTTGTCGACAGTGATGGAGAGGTCAGAAGGGGATGGGGTATGAGAGGGAGGAAAAACTATGAGCTCAGTTTTGGCAAGGTTAAGTTTGAGGAATCGAGAGGACATCCAGGAGGAGATGGCAGAGAGGCAGGCGGACACCCTAGAGAGGAGGGAGGGAGAGACATCAGGAGAGGAGAGGTATAGTTGAGTGTCGTCAGCGTAAAGGTGGTAGCTGAAGCCGAAGGAGCTGATGAGTTCACCCAGGTAGGAGGTGTATAGAGAGAAGAGTAAGGGTCCCAGAACAGAGCCCTGAGGGACCCCGACTGGAAGGGTGGATGGGGGGGAGGGGAGAGAGACCCAGAGGTGGTGACAGAGAAGGAACGGTGAGTAAGGTAAGAGGTGAACCAGGACAGGACTGGGCCGGAGAGGCCGAAAGACTGGAGGGTGTGAAGGAGGAGGGGGTGGTCAACGGTGTCAAAGGCTGCAGAGAGGTCAAGGAGGATGAGAAGGGAGAAGTGGCCCCTGGCTTTAGCAGAGAGGAGGTCATTGGTGACTTTAGCCAGGGCAGTTTCAGTGGAGTGGAGGGGGCGGAAACCAGACTGGAGAGGATCAAGGAGGGAGTATTCAGAAAGGTAGGAGGTGAGAAGGCTGCAGACGAGCCTCTCGAGAATTTTGGAGGCAAAAGGGAGAAGAGATATGGGGCGATAGTTCGAGAGAGAAGTGGGGTCGAGATTAGGTTTCTTAAGAATGGGGGATACGAGAGCATGTTTGAAGGAGGAGGGGAAGATGCCAGTGGAGAGGGAGAGATTAAAGAGGTGAGCGAGGTGGGAGCAGGTGGTGGGGGAAAGGGAGCGAAGAAGGTGGGAGGGGATGGGATCCAGGTGGCAGGTAGTGGGGGGGAGGATAAAATGAGAGAGTTGACTTCCTCGCCGGCGGTGGGACGGAAGGAGTGGAGGGGAAGGTGGTTGGGGGGGAGGACAGAAGAGTGGGAGGGGTGGAAGAGAGAGTGGAGGAGGAGATTTCAAGTCGGATGGCCTCGATTTTAGAGGAGAAGAAGGAGGCGAAATCAGAGGCAGTCAGGGAGGAGGGGGTGGGGGGAGGGGAGGGGGCCAAGAGAGTGCTGAAGTTGGCAAAGAGGCGGCGGGGGTTAGAGGACTGGGAAGAGATGAGGGATTTAAAGAAAGATTGTTTAGCGAGTGAGAGGGCAGAGCTGTAGGATGAAAGGATGAATTTAAAGTGGAGGAAGTCAGCCAGGGAGCGGGATTTTCTCCAGTGACGTTCGGCGGAACGGGAGCATTTTTGGAGGAAGCGGGTAAATTTGGAGTGCCAGGGTTGGGGTTTGGAGCAGCGGGGGTGGACGGAGTGGGCAGGGGCGACCGCGTCCAGAGCGGAGGTGAGGGTGTGATTGTAGAGGGAGACCGCCTGGTTGGGGCAGGCCTGGGAGGAAAGGGGAGAAAGGAGGGTATCGAGAGAGGAGGACAGAGAGGCAGGGTCAAGAGCATCGAGGTTGCGTATGGACAGAGTAGGTTTGGGCAGGGGGAGGGGAGCAGGAGAAGAGGAGAGAGAGAAGGAGAGAAGATGGTGGTCAGATAGAGGAAAGGGAGAGATGGAGAAGTCGGAGAGATTACATAGGTAGGAGAAGACAAGATCAAGGGAGTGACCAAGGCAGTGGGTAGAGGAGGAGGTCCATTGGGTGAGACCAAGGGAGAAAGAGAGGGTGAGCAGTTTGCTGGAAGCAGGGTAGGTGGGGTTGTCGATGGGGATATTAAAGTCACCGAGAATGATCGAGGGGAGATCGGAGGAGAGGTAGTGAGGAAGCCAGCTAGCAAAGTTGTCAAGGAAGAGGGAGGTGGGGCCAGGGGGGCGGTAGATGACAGTGATGCGGAGATGGATGGGGTAGAAGAGGCGGATGGAGTGAGCTTCAAAAGAGGAGAAGGAGAGGGAGGGTTCAGGGGGAATGACACGAAAAGTACAGGTGGAGGAGAGGAGGAGGCCAACTCCACCGCCAGGGCGGGCACCAGGCCTGGCGGAGTGGGTGAAGGAGAGGCCACCATAGGAGAGGGCAGCGGGGGAAGTAGTATCAGAATCGGAGAGCCAGGTTTCAGTAACGGCAAGAAGGTTAAAGGAGTTGGATAGAAAGAGGTCATAGATGGATAGCAGTCAGCTTGTTGCGGACGGATCTTGCATTCCAGAGGGCACAGAAGAAAGGGGGAGAGGAGAGGGGGGAAATGGGGATGAGGTTAGCATCAATTATAGTGTTAGTAATAGCTCTACTCCCACTCCTTTCCTTTTTCATAACGGTACACATAATGCTGACCTTTGTTCCCTTGCGTTTTGCGCTGATTATGTAGCTTCTTGCTGCATGTATCAGGAGCAATGTTGATATCTCTGATATTCCCACTGGCTCTCGGGATCACAAAATCGCACTATATGCTGACAACGTCATACTGACCATCATCATTATTTATTTATATAACGCCACTGATTCTGCAGCACTGTACAGAGAACTCACATCGGTCCCTGCTCCAATGGAGATTACAGTCTAAATTCCCTAACACACACACACACACACAAACTGACTAGGGTCAATATGATAGCAGCCAATTTGCCAACTAGTATGTTTTTTGGAAGATATCAGAGCTTCAGGAGGAAACCCACACAAACATGGGGAGAACATACAAACTCCACACAGATAAGGACATGGTCAGGATTCAAACTCATGACCCCAGCGCTGTCACTAAACCTCATATAACCCTTCCCAATCTCCTCAAAGAAATTCATGATTAGAGTGTCCTTTCTAATTATAAATTAAAGGCAGTTCAATCTGAAATCCTAGAATATACCCCCTGATATGGCACAGAATCTGAAAGCCAATTCTGACTTTCATTGGCAAAGCCAGAAACTTAAACATCTAGGGTGTATTTAGCCAGATCTTAGTCCAGATATATGCGGCTAGCTTTCCTATATTCATTGATTCGATTACGACTGATATAGTGCACTTGAACAAGCTCATCGTATCTTGGTTGGGGCGTACAGCAGCAATAAAAATGAACTTCCTCCCCAGGCTCTTATATTTATGGCAAAAGCTTCCCGTCCAGGTCCCAAACCAGATCAGTACTCCCCATTAGAGTCCCTTTTGTCACGATACCACTTCTTCAAAAGGATTAACATCAAAATTATACCAATTGATATTAAATCATAATCAGAATTCAAGGACCCTTACGAGTTGTGTTGGGAGAGAGACATAAGTGTGATCTTGGACCCCAAAGAGTGGACCAAAATTAAAGCGATTTTGGCCAAAAATTTGACTTCCATAATAATAAAAGAGAATTCTTTTAAACTTTTCTACAAGTGGTATTGGGTTCCATCACGCCTCCGATCGATACTCCCAGATTCCTCTGACCAGTGCAGGTGAGCATGCGGCCAGTGTGGTAACCTACTGCACATCTGGTGGTCTTGCCCAAAATACAGCCGTACTGGAAAAAAGTGCAAACCTTTATTGCAAATATCACTGACGTCCACATGCCCGAATCTTCGTTATTTTCCCTTCTACCCAGACCCATTCCGAATAACCCGCGCACTATTCAGAAACTAATTAGATATATATTCTACACGGCCAATAGCCTAATTGACGCACTCTGGAAGAGTATTACCCCTCCTTCACTGCCCGCCACTATACAAAGCATGTGGTCAACATATTGTATGGAAAGCATCACGACCATCCTATATAATACGCCCTTGAACTTTCAAATCACATGGGCTCTATGGAAGCGCTTTTATGAAGCCGAACCACCTTTGACCACCCTATAGCATACATAGACTCCTAACGAACTCACCATAACCGTTCCTTAGAGACTCTCATGCCCCCACTATTCCCATGCCCTGTTTGACTTCCATACTGTCCCCCCACATTTTCAATACAAGGGAGAACTTTCGATAGGTTTTAGTTCTTTTATATAGTGGGATCTTACACCTACATGTTTTGCCTTATTGATTTGCATTTAAATACAGCTAGAGATAACCCTTAACTTGTCTTCCCTATCATCCTCTCCCGCCTCTTGTTTTCCCATAGACTTGTGACGGTTGTGTATGTTTTCTCACTTTATATTGTTATTTATACTTCTGTAAAAGTTGGACTTGTCCATTGGCAATTATTTATTTATTGCCCCATTACCTTTCAAAAACCAATAAAAAAAAGTCTTTGGTCACACAAAAAAAAATTGCTTGTGAAACTGATCACAAATTACCTCAAGACCCCTTTGGCCTGGTTCATAGTCATCAGGCCAGGGCGGGAGGCATGCGATAATACCCCCAAAATAATTGACTTGATAGACCTTATTACTCTCCCAGAGGCGCCTGCTCTACATTTGTCAACGGATGCAGAGGAAGCTTTTGACAGGGTGTATCAGTGTTTTCTTACAGTCTTGATGAAACACATGGTGCTGGACTCAGCTGATCCCTTCAGCATCAATAATAGGACAAGACAAGATTGTAACATATCTCCGCTTCAGTTGTCTTTCTCCAAATGTATCATCATCATCATCAACATTTATTTATAAAGCTCCAGCAGATTCTATAGTGCTTTACAATTGGGAACAAACAGTAATAAAATAATACTGGGTAATAGAGGTAAGAGAGCCCTGCTCGCAAGCTACAATCTATGGGACAATGGTTTGATACACAAGGGGAAGTGCTACATTATATTGAATATTTGTCCAGTTAGAATGCAAAGGTTACAAAGTATTTAGTGGGCTGTATGCTCAGTCACACAATTATGTTGGTCAGAGGGTTGTTGTCTTGTGTTAGCTGTGTAGAGGGTGGTAATAGGGTAAACTAAGGAGATCAAGAGGGTGGTAGAGGAATATTATAAGCTTGTCTGAAGAGGTGGGATTTTAGAGAACGCTTGAAGTTTTGAAGACTAGAGGAAATTCTTGTGGTGCGAGATAGATAAATTGGGTGCAGCCCGAAAAAAGTCCTGTAACCGAGAATAGTGGGGAGTGATGAGAGTGGAAGAGAGACACAGATCTTGTGCAGAACAGAGGTGTCAAGTTGGGAGATATTTTGAGACAAGAAAGGAGATGTATGTCGGTGCAATTTTGTTGATGGCCTTGTATGTTAGTAGAAGAATTTTAAATTGGATTAGTTGAAAAACAGGCAACCAATGTAGAGACTGACAGACTGACTCTGCAGATGTAAAACGATTTGCAAGGAAAATCGTTCTAGCCGCAGCTTGCAAAATAGGTTGTAGGGGTGAGAGTCTGATTTTGGGAAGACCAGTAAGGAGGGAATTACAATAGTCGCTGCGGGAGATGATGAGTGCATGAATTAAAGTTTTGCAGTGTCTTATGTGAGATATGTGCGTATTCTGGAAATGTTTTTTAGATGTATCATCATCATCATCTTCACCACCATTTATTTATATAGCGCCACTAATTCCGCAGCGCTGTACAGAGAACACACTCACATCAGTCCCTGCCCCATTCGGGCTTACAGTTTAAATTCCCTAACATACATACACACACACACCCACAGACACACAGACTAGGGTCAATTTGTTAGCAGCAGCATGATATAAATATAGAGTTGATGTGGGGAACAAAGCATAGTTGCGAGTCATGGATTACACCTAGGCAGCGACCTTCCGGGGTGGGATTTATGTGCATGTTGTCAACATAAATAAATGTCAGGCAGGAGGCTTCTATTGTGGGAATATTATTAATTCTGTTTTGGAAAGATTGAGTTTGAGTTAGAGGGAGGACATCCAAGATGAAATGGCAGAAAGAGGAGAGGATATATAAATTTCAGTGTACAAATAAGCTATCAAGTATTTGTGTGTTACATGAAAAAACAGTCAGTATTTAACTTATGTGCAAAACAGAACACTCATTTGCACCCCTTGCATTTAACATGGTTTTGTCCAGGAGACTGAAATAAGGATCCTCTTCATTTAAGATCCTTAATGAATCAGGCCCCAAGATCCTGGGCACTGATGGTAGTTAGAGGGTTTGGGGTGGGAGGAATAAGAAGAGATTTAAATGTGTTAAAAAGGCGTTTGGGGTTAGAAGCCTGAGCATAGAAGAGAGATTGGAAATATTCTTGTTTAACAGTGTCCAGAGCACTTCGATAGGAGTGGTAGATAGCAGTATATGCATTGAATTCATTAGTAGTACAAGATTTACGTCGGTGATCTTTTGTTGTTGTGGCCAACACGTGTCCAGTTTTGTTACCTCAAGTCCACAGCAATTTGTTCCAATAAGTTTCTGGCTTATATAAGTATATCATTTTGGTACAACAGACATTGATGGTTTTATGAGGTCTTAGGATAGGTTTCCTTCTGTCAACTTTTCCATGCAGATTATTATTCTGTAAGCAACCCTATACTTTGGACCCACATGCCACTTAGCCGGTGTTAGCTAAACTTCTCTACAGGTCCTTTGCATTGATATGTGTGTTCTCCTTTGTATGTCTGACCAGTCTATCTGTTTTAGTAGAGATCTTACCTTGACATTAACCATTTCCCTAACTTCCATTGCTTAATGATGTTTCCGACAGGAAAAATTCCAAGCTGGAAGAGTTTAGATATCTTTTTATAGCCTTCCCCTGCTTTGTATCAGTCAACTATCTTTATGTCCTCATTCAGCTGCTTAGAGGAGGTTGTTGAGAGCTGACATATGATCCTGTGAGGTTATAATGGTCACAGTATTATTTAACACTGGAATTGTCTTCTCCTGGCTTATCTTTTTAAAATATTCTTTATTTATGGTGTTTAAACAGATTGTATGATGGTACACAAAGGAAAAATAGATGGATTTACATTGAATCATATGAACAGCAACATAAGGTATGGTTCACAAAACAGAAAATAAACATATGGAACGACCAAATGGCATATTAGGGCATACCTCCAAGACGGTTATCCTACAAATGTGCTGCTAAACTATATTAAAGAATTGCTGCCAGTTTGTAATGAGATAAAGTCTTACATTTTTGCATATTTTATCCAATTAAACCATATGTCTGAATAATACTGTTCAGTGTCTTATAGTTTGTGTGTGATATGTTCCATGGTCAGGGGCGGGCTGGGTCGGGGGGCAGGGGGGCATCGGCCCCCCGGGCCGCTCAGAATTACAGTTGTTAGGGCCGGCCGGCCGCCCCCCGGAAGCAATAACGCCGGTAAAAACCGGCGATAAATGTGATACAACGTGTGATGCGGCCGCACAGACAAATTTTGAGAAGGTGCAAAATTGTGACAGGAGGGGAATAAACCAAAATTAATTTTAAAATGAATGAGAACAGTCGATATCCAAAGTAAAAACAAAACAGTAAAGCTAATTGTAAGGTTTTAATCTTGACGTATTCCCATGGTAAATGTCTGTCTGTCTGTATGTGAGTGTGTGTCTATATTAGGGATTTTAGACTGTAAGCTCCAATGTTGCAGGGACTGATGTGAGTGAGTTCTCTGTACAGCGCTGCGGAATTAGTGCCGCTATATAAATAAATGGTGATGATGATGAAGACAAGTCAAACTCTCCACCTACCACTGTCCTCGGAGCCAGGGGCGCACAGAGGATTGTCGGGGGGGTTTCCCCCCCGCTGACCCCCCCCCACAAAAAAAGAAAAACCCGAAACTCTGTTTCGCCAGTGCTGTCCTATACAGCAGCCACGGCGCTGTCTAAGAAGCGTCTGCGGCGGTGCTGTATACAATACAACACCGCCGCGGATACTTCTTTGACAGCACCGCGGCTGCTGTATAGGACAGTGGGCACTTAGTTAGCGCAGGGGGGGGGGGGGTTTCTAGAGACTCAGAAACCCCCCCTGCGTGCGCCACTGGGAGCGGGTACACTTGTCAAACCGTAGCGCAGGTGTCCTAAGGTGAGCTCATGGAGGAGAGAAACCTCCTGTGGAGCAGAAAGGCTCACTTGAAGATAAACAATTAGGAAAGACAAGGATGGTGACAGGCGTAGGTGTGACAGTCACCTGCCCCTTCACGTTTTTACCCTCAGTAGCGCTTGTTCATGCCCCTGTTCTGCTATACAGTTCTGCTTTAAATGAAAACTAAACGAATGTCAAAGATTGCAGTGACCCTTTTAAATAGCCTGTGTTTGTAGATGAACGCAGTTTGCATTAATTAGCTTTTATTCCATTACCTATTTAAAAGAATTCTAGTGAAATATGATAGACTAAACCTTCAATTTGTTCTTATATAGAAGTTTATTGCATTATTAACATGTCTAACACTGCTGGCAACTGTGAAATTGAGGGGAAGCAAAGCAAGGTTAACGCTTGTCAGAAGGTATGTGTACAGGACCATTTGGCTTACATTACTTTTTAGAGTATCACTGTAATACCACAATTAAGGTGTTTTTACCATATGTATTAAATGCCCAACAAAAATCCTGTGTTAATATATTGGCCCTTACACATTCAAATACCATTTGGATTAATTTATACCTCTGTAACACCAGTTCCTAGTCTTAAAATGTAATGTATAGAAGGGTGATGCAATCTTATATTACACCATTATAAAGAAAACCAAAGCCTAAGCACCACATGTGTGGTCAATAGAAATGCTTAGTACATGCTGTTGGATTTACACAAACAGTTATGCTTAATTCTATCTCGGTAAGTTTGAGGGCAAAACACTGACATGCCATGCTTTTTTATTTCAGCTTTTTAAGCCATGTTTTAGTGACAGCAGACTTGGGATGATTCTTTTTAACAAATTTGTATGGGAAAGTCTTGTTTTATATACATAGAGTAGATGTTGGGGCTTAATTGTCCTTTCAATAGCAGCTGAAGGGTTCCGAAAACCAACTGAATTGACTGCCCGTTCTTTGGGGGGTATTCAATTGTTTCTTTTAACGCGCTAAAACAAAAAAAAAACGAGTGCTCTAAAAATATTACCGTTAATACGGTAATTACTCGCTAAATTTCATCTCGCAGCTCCCTGAGCAGCGAGCTGAAATTCAGCCCGCTGGCAGCGACTAAGTACCGTATTAACTGTTTACGCGCGCAAAATTACCGTTTAATATGAAGTTTTTTCGAGCGCTCGTTTTTTTTTTGTTTTAGCGCGTTAAAAGAAACAATTGAATACCCCCCAAAGAACGGGCAGTCCTATTCTCTGCTTACTAAGGACTTGTTTTTAGAAACAATGTAACTTTTTTTTTTGCTAGAGTTTTGTATCCTTCTGCGGTTTTTCTACATGCTTTTTTAACAAATGAATTCACATTTTGTTTGAGTAAATTGTATGATAACTACAAAGAAATGAGAATAATATACATCAGAAGCGAGTTATAAATAGTTATCTCAGCATGGGAAGATCCAGCTATCGTTTATAAAGAAAAATACAGAAATATTGCATATTTCAGAAACTACATTAGTCTCATTTAGTAACTGCAGTTCAATAGCATAAATGAGAAACTACCATGATTAGATTAATTAAAGTGACCTATATCAATCTCGGCCAAATCTGTTGCATTCTCCTGCATGGTCTATTGCGGATTCTTCCTGCTGTCTCCATAACAGCTAGTTCTGTCACTGGCTGACAGCTGCTCGGGATCCTGTTCTACACTTAACTTTGATTGGCTGCTGGAGTTCCGTGCATGACATAAACAGCACTTTCAGGCAACAGGCTGATAGCTGTTATGAGCCAATGTAATTTGCTAGAAGCTGAGCTAAACCAGGAGTCTCCCTGCATTCCATCAGAACCACTCTGTATCCCCACGACTCTATGTCCACCTGGAAGCTCTGGGCCTCAGACAGCGAGAGGAATCGCCTTCCTCCACTCCTGTCCACCATACCATCACGCCTCTGCTCCAGAATCCCTCTTTTCACATGTTCCCACAGGATCTTTATGAACACCGGTAAAATTAGAGAAAACCTTGATTGCAGGAGGCTAATGATAACCTCTATTTGGCTACATTGAAAGTGTGAGGGGCCTGCTGGCTATATACTTGTCCTTTATGCCTGCCCCCTAGGTTCCCGTGCCAGGTCTTAGACAAGTCCCACAAGATGAAGTCTTGCAGGTCTCCCTCATAGACCTGCAAGAATTTCCCTACACCAAAGAACAGCAGCAGGAATCGAGACTCCCCACTTTGATCATGTCCCGCTGGCTGTCTCACAGGGAAGCTTTATTTTAGGGTGTCTCTTACATAGAAGGAAGGAAGTCCATGAAGTAGGGAATGGGTAACACACAACTATTTTCTGGGTAACAAACATTGTTTAGTAGCCTTCAGAAGGTCTAGCCCACCGCCTTCCGCTACAAATGGCATTTTGTGTTACATTCTCTGCTAGTGTCAGCTTGATCAAAGCTAAATTCATACACTAGCTGCTCCAGCCATGCTGCAGGCAACTTGTTTATGATGTCACAGGTGCGAGGCGGATTCTGTTTACCGCTGGTTTAATGCTTTCAAAGCTCTAATGCTTAATAGGTGGTGTAGTTCACTGCCAGAATAATAGCTCTCAGTGTTGTGTGTACAGTTTGCCCACCAAGACTCAGGAGTCTATTTATCATTGGAGCTAATGGGTCACGAGTAGCTATGATTATGTATTGCCGCATATCGCAGCAATACATAATGGAGTACCGCCGCTGTTTACCATGCCAGGGCTGCTCTCCAAGCCCAGATAAAAACTTCCTCTCCTGGGAGGGGGATCAATCAAAGCCTTTCCGGAGTCACTGGACTACATAGACAAGGTAAGCTAACGCCAACTTTGATAAATTGCTCCCCACATAGGTCAATGGGAACTGTAGTAACCAATAAAATTTAGGTTAATGCAGGATACATTTCTGATTTTTCTAGCAATAACCCCTTGATGAAATGGGAAGAAGTGCTTGGGCATAGGACCATCTTATCAACATTATGGGCCCCCGGACAAAGCAGTGCACCCGGGCCCCTAGATATAGATATAGATATAGATATATAGATGTATACAGATACAGATATAGATATAGTACTTGCTCAGTGACCCGTGAAGGTTTTTTTTGCAGGTTTTTTTCTTTAGCGTGATTATTTATTCTCATTAAGAGCCGTGCCTATGGGGCCCCCGTGCCCGTGGGGCCTCCGGGCAGCTGCCCATCATGCCCAATGGAAAAGATGGCCCTGCTTGGGCAACACGGTGGCTAAGTGGTTAGCCCTTCTGCCTTACAGCACTGGGGTCATGAGTTCAATTCCTGACCATGGGCTTATCTGTGAGAAGTTTGTATGTTCTCCCCCGTGTTTGCGTGGGTTTCTTCTGGGAGCTCCGGTTTCCTTCCACATTCCAAAAACATACTGGTAGGTTAATTGGCTGCTATCAAATTTACCCTAGTCTGTGTGTGTGTGTGTGTGTGTATGTGTGTGTGTGTGTGTGTGTGTGTGTGTGTGTGTCTGTCTGTCTGTGTCTGTGAGTGTATTAGGGAATTTAGACTGTAAGCCCCAATGGGGCAGGGACTGATGTGAGTTCTCTGTACAGCGCTGCGGAATTAGTGGCGCTATATAAATAAATGGTGATGATGATAATGATGAAGAGCTGTGATCGCTAATCACTGTAGAAAGCAAACGTTTTCTCTGGATTGGTTGCTCACCGCAGCTTTAGACATAGACCCTTCATTTTTGAAAATATGCAAAACCAGAAAATAGCTGATTCACAGAAGATCCTAAACAAAATATGTTTCGGTCACATTAGTAATTTCCATTTCTGGAAAATTTTACCTTATTACTGATACTATCAATCAGTTTGATTGATAGTATCAACCAGGGTTAAAAGCCATGACTGGAAATAATAGTTTGTCAGTGAGTCATGGGCAGAGACGGGTTAACGCTGTCGATTGATGTCCCTCAGACTTTCGTCTTAGAGAGAAACCCATAATTGAGATAAAATGTGGTCAAGCCAAAAGTGTAACATTAGCCGTAACAAACCCTGATTTGGGACAGCAAAGAGCAAAAGTGCCAGGGCTTATTTAGCTGTAGCCAGTGATGATAATAGTGGTATTGTATTCACAAAGTGTACATTCCATTTCACCGCTGGAGGTATCATGTGTCCTGTGTACATACCACCTGTCCTTTCAACAAAATGATTATCCCACTGTCAGTGTGGAAGCTGCTAGTCGACGGAAGGACCCAGCTAAACTAGCCCGGTGGGACTGCTGCAGAGACGAGGGAACTTATCTCTGAAATTCCAGATCTTTTCTAGGGCAACAGGACATCATCCTTATTCTGCAGAATGCAGAGAATGAGTTTCGGGGACCTCGTTCTTCACATAACTGTCATAAGTTAACTGGTGATAATTAGATCAAATTAACAGAGATCACATTCCTTGCACAGTTACACCAACAGCTGAAACATTTTAGTGGACAAGGGAGAAGGAGGCTACTGAAATATCCCTTGCACTTGGCCAAGGTGAATGCTTCTTGGGGCACAGGCTTCCTATAGCACAGTTCCCAGGGATGGATTAGAATACATGAAATAGTTCAGAGCTCCATGTCTTGTTCCACAAATAAATGACACTTGATAAATAAGATCTCTAAAAATAAGTGGCTTTGATTAGAATATATTAGCTTCCAAGGGGTAGAGTGACTGTTAATGGGCCTTCAATGGGTCAATAACATGCAATGAAGGACATTTATGGAAACTGGTACACAGTTAAAGGACCACTAAACTCAAAAGAGTAAATGTATCAAGCTGTGAGCTTTCGGCGGTTTTAAAAAAGTGTAGATATTGGCTATAGCAACCAATCAGATTCTAGCTACCATTACGTAGAATATACTAAATAAATGATAACTAGAATCTGATTGGTTGCTATAGGCAACATCTCCACTTTAAAAACCCGCTGGAAATTCGCAGCTTGATACATTTGCCACCAAAACTGAAATTTTCAGATATGAGTCATGAAGGTAAAAATACATTGTCCAGTATTACCCTGAAATTCCAACGAAGGTCTGATTAAAATTTTCCTGCAAAGGCTGTATGTAGAGTTGTCACTTCCATATGCATTGTGAGTGGCAACGCCATAAATTAGTGATTTTGGACTTTTACTCAATTCCACTTTCTATTATTTTCAATGAGGAAAACAGGTGATTAGTTAAGGCCAAGCACCACAAAAAAGAGAATTCAAAGTAAAGCAATAAATTACATCAACATTATTAAATATGTAAACACTGCTTCACTAGGCAAATGCCAAGGTTGCCTATATAGTAAATACTGTCTCAATTGCCACTGCTCTCCATTGTAGACTACTGAAGTTCAGACACCGTTTAGGAAAAATGTCCTGACAGGATCTGATTTAAGTATCAGGATTAGTTAAAAAAAAAAAAAATGTCGTCATTTAAAAGGCCGTGACTCCATACAGTGTGTTTATAAAAGGCAACACTGAGCAGCTGCCAGTCACTTTCATCATCATTTATTTATATAGCGCCACTAATTCTGCAGCGCTGTACAGAGAACACATTCACATCAGTCCCTGCCCCATTGGAGCTTACAGTCTAAATTCCCTAATATAGACACACACAGACAGAGAGGGAGACAGACAGAGAGGGAGAGACTAGTGTCAATTTGCTAGCAGCCAATTAACCTACCAGTATGTTTTTGGAGTGTGGGAGGAAACTGGAGCACCCTGAGGAAACCCACGCAAACACAGGGAGAACATACAAACTCCACACAGATAAGACCATGGTCAGGAATTGAACTCATGACCCCAGTGCTGTGAGGCAGAAGTGCTAACCACTAGGCCACTGTGCTGCCCCACTTTAAGGGTAATTTACAAAGTGCTAAAGGAGTGGGTAGGGCGTATATTTTCTGTGGCATTCAGAGGAGCACACAGTCATTTTCTCTCCCTAAAAGGACTTCCATACACACTCCGAGCAATGTAATAAAACACTTCCCCCAACAAAACAACCTGTAACAAAGATGTCCCCGTACCGGGGCCGGATTTACCGCTAGGCAACCTTGGCACCTGCCTAGGGCCTAGCGGCTCTCTGGGGGCCCAGATGGGGGGGACAAGGGAGAAAAAAAAATTGCCCCCTCCCCCACTCTCGCCCCCGGGTTGCCGCGAATCGGGTGAGGGGCTGGTGTTAGAGCTAGGGGTAGAGGCTGTAGTGGCACTGTAACTGTAGGCACATCAATATGACATCACCAGGTCATGTGGTCACATGGTACACAGTGTTAGACGGGCTGCTGCAAGTCTATGGCAGTCGTGCAGGAGCTCCATCATTTCTTTCTGTTCCTGTAAACAAAGGTAAGAAGAAGAAGGGGAGATTGTGTGTGTGTGTGTGTGTTAGTGTGTGATGGAAGCTGCAAGGCACAGGTTGGGCATGTGTGATGGAAGCTGCAGGGCACAAGGGGGGCATGTATGATGGAAGTTGCTCTGGCACAGGGGGGCATGTGTGATGGAAGCTGCTCTGGCACAGGTTGGGCATGTGTGATTGAAGCTGCTCTGGCACAGGGGGGCATGTGTGATGGAAGCTGCTCTGGCACAGGTTGGGCATGTGTGATTGAAGCTGCTCTGGCACAGGGGGGCATGTGTGATGGAAGCTGCAGGGCACAAGGGGGCATGTGTGATAGAAGCTGCAGGGCACAGGGGGGCATGTATGATGGAAGTTGCTGTGGCACAGGGGGGCATGTGTGATGGAAGCTGCTCTGGCACAGGGGGGCATGTGTGATGGAAGCTGCTCTGGCACAGGTTGGGCATGTGTGATTGAAGCTGCTCTGGCACGGGGGGCATGTGTGATGGAAGCTGCAGGGCACAAGGGGGGTATGTGTGATGGAAGCTGCAGGGCACAGGGGGGGCATGTATGATGGAAGTTGCTCTGGCACAGGGGGGCATGTGTGATGGAAGCTGCTCTTGCACACGGCCTCATTTACTATTATTACCTACATACATACGCCACTTCCCCTCCACGTTCACCCCCTGAAATCATAGGCTGCAGTTAGGGTCCTTTGCGCTTGAAGATGAACTGGACGTGGCTGTGTTCGGTGGCGTATGATCCGGTTCTGGGCATGCACACAGTGATTTTGCAGGTGACACGTACATCCCTTGATGAATCAGCTGCAAGGTGTCTAAGGATACAATAAAAAACTGCTTTCTGTATTCAGTTGTGCTCAATCCAAAGAGCTCAGTGGGGATGTGTAATAACCACAGTGCAGCAACACATAACACATGCCTGATGATGATATAAATACATTGCTGAAGAGCACAGAAGGAAGCCAGAATGATAAACCAAACTATTATGTAAATGTTGCAAGCGGACCTATACGAAAGTATCTAATGGTGAGCAATCCATTTAATGTAACACAGGGTACAGCAGTAGGATAGTAAGTATGAACACAGTAGTAGAGCATTGTATGCTAGGTGAAACTGTTCATGTAGAAGTTCAGCTGTTAGAAATGCAAATCTTACACCTAGATGCAAGGGATATGTAAAGCTTCATTCAGCTTCAATGTGTCCCAGCAAGACTGTGCCTGTCCTAGTCCTATGGCACATGTGCAATGACAGGTGAAGGTGACATAGTAAACAGGTACAGCAAGAGTGAGTGATATGTTTCTACATGAACTATATATTATTGCAATGAGCTTTCAAGACTTCAAGAGACACTAACCGCAAAACTGTATAATTTAAATATATATTTAGCATAATCTTTAGATGCATATTTTTTGTAGGTTAATATCAAAACAAAGTCAATTTTCATTTTCTTATTGTTTGTGCTGTTGCGTTGAAGCCTTGTTCACATAGACAGATTATTAATGCTTTTGCCTGTAGTTCTTGACACAATGTTCCCTCTAAGATAAGTAACTGAGTAGTCTGGAAAACAAAGAGAGCATCGTTCATCAAGAACCACAGAATGAGCGTACTGTGCGTTTTTTTAAACACGCACGTACATCGGGTATACGCACATACATCAGGTATTCACACGTACATCGGGTATACGCACATACATCATGTATACACACGTACATCAGGTATTCACACGTCTGTATTCCACAAGAATTAGAACTGAGGAATGGATTAAACCAGAGGAAAACTAAAAGCTGTGGTTTGGACAACCATTATTGGATTACTAAGGGTTAACAAAATGAGTAGGTGTGGTAATGTGCAAACAAGTGGCATGAAGGGGCAGGGACAAGGGATCAGTTGAAAAGGAGTGTGGTGGAGTTAGCTCACTCTCTTCGCCCAGGACAGCAATCCCTCCCTCCCATTCCCGAATCCTGGTGCAAGTGTTCGCTGCCTGATCGAAGGTACAGGTTTTCATGCTTCGGTACAAATGGCCACAATATGCGCGGCCCAGTTCTGTCAGTGGAGTGTGGGTGCAGGCAGGCAGGAAGTACGAGGATCAGGAGTGGGAGTGGGAACAAGGGCTCGTGGTATTGTACGGTGTTATGGTTCAACCCTGGAGGTATGAAAGTCCAGCAGGAAGTGACACAAATGGTATGTTCGAGGGCCGTGGCATGGTACGGGCTGTGGTCCAGCTCTGGATGTATCTGGCACCACATGTCAATAGGCCTTGGTATGGTACGGATGTCGAAGGCCATGGCATGGTACGAGCTGTGGTCCAGCTCTGGATTTACCTGGTGACTTGTGGATGAAGGCCATGGTAGGTACGGACTGTGGTTCAGCTTTGGATGTACCTGGCACCACATGTCGATGGGCCTTGGCGTTTACTAGGATGTTTCACAGACTGTCCTGCTCTCTCCCACCTATTCTTGTCACTTTCACCATCTGTGGCTGCTGGTGTCTTTAGTTGCGGCTTTTCTGGATCCTGGAATGTTGGGGGCCCTATTTGGGAAACAATGGGTACATTTAGAAAATTCCAATCAGCACCGGCGTTAAGTCAATAGTACCTACGATTAATAATAGGCCTTCCTCCAGCCCCAACATTAAACTAATAGTATTCTTATTAAATAAATAGATATATATCCCTCCAACCAACCCCAACATTAAAGTACCGGTAATAGTATTCCCATTTAATAAATAAACCTATTTCCCTCCCTCCAAACAACCCCAGCAATAAATTAAATAATTCATATTCACATTTAATAAATAGACCTCATGCTTCCCAATCTCAGCCCCACATTCATTTAATAGCCCTCAAACCACCCCATCTTAAATTAATAGTCCCCACTATTAAGTTAAATTGCCCCACCATTACCCCACAAACACCCTGCTCCTCCCCCCTTCATCACCCTGTGCCATTCTGCTCCTCCCCCCTTCATCCCCCTGTGCCATCCTGCTCCTCCCCCCCTTCATCACCCTGTACCATCCTTCTCCCCTTCAGCACTCTGTGCCATCCTGCTCCTCCTCCCTTCACCCCTTCATCACCCTGTGCCATTCTGCTCTCCCCCCTTCATCACCCTGTGCCATTCTGCTTCCCCCCCTTTTCTCCGTTCCTTTACTTACCTTTATTGGCTTCTTTCTTCTCTTCTCTGCTGTCTTCTGTCTTAATGCTTGTGGCTCCTCTCTGCGCCGCTCCTCACTAAATGTTGGGTGTGATCACGTCATGCCCGACATTCAGTGCGAACGGGACAGGGAGGAGGGGCGCCTGCGCTGCGATTGGGTAAAAAAAATTTTAATGCCCCACCCCACCAGTGAAGAGGGTAGAGCCATTGGCATCGGGGCCCACCAGGGAATACCGCGGCTCCCCGGCGGGCCACTCCGACCCTGGTTATACCCCAAGGGATAATCCCCCGCAGAGGAGGGGTGACTGTGCTAGAGTGATAAAAAAGATGCACATAATTATTTTATTTGCAACTCAAATATTGTAATATGCCTAGTAACATACTTTACATAGTAATATGCAGTGTGCCTAAATACTATCTAATCTTGGTATTGGGTCCCTCTAAATGCTCATACTTTATCCAATGCCATAATCCATTAATTTAATTGAACAAATGTGTTGGTAAAGTAGAGAAGAATAAGTATCAAAAAGAATTTAAAAAGAAAAATGTAAACTCACTTAAAATCATTTCTATGGGGCCCACAAAACCTTGCTGCCCTAGTGTTCAGGATACTACAAATGGGGGGGAGACCCTGAAACACCCGAAAGAGCAGGCAATTGACCTGGAGAGCTCTTACCTGCTGAAAGGTGGCAGGAAATTGGGGGGGAAAGTGTGGCTTGCTGAGTTAGAATTTTGGCATAGACCTGTGGCAGTGAATTGGTTAAAGAATAGATTTATGAGCGGAAATGTTCGTGCAGCATTGTCATGGACCAGCTTGTGAACAAAACATCCCTCAGTGCATATACAACAGACATAGTTCAATCAACACAAAAAAACACATGAGAATAAAGTTTTCAGAAAACTGAAATCATTTAATAGCTACGCACCAAAAATCAGTCAGAATCATCAAATCAACTTTATTTAGGTTTTCAGAATAACTTTATTAAGCACTTACTATTTGAACACATTTAAAAATGGCAACACTTATGAAAACACTTCTACAGGAAACTGTACAAAACGTGCAACTAGTCAGATGTTTACTTTAATGTTTTTAAACTGTACTAGAAAAATGGCAGCAATAACCTAATTAGGTGCCACCATCTTTTCAACACAGTATCTGAAGAGCAGTCTTCCTAAATGTGCCACAGTATTTTATGACGTTAAAAATGACATTGCATGGTCATTGGACTATTTTTTTCACTCCAATATATTTTTTTTCATTTATATGTTCATGTTTTGAATGCAGATGTTTTTCTTTGCTACAATTTTTGTTTATTTTGACGTTGTTCTGTCCTTTTGCTAACCAACGTCTACCTCCATGACAATTTTACAGTTGTTTGCTGGGGGAGGTACAAAAACTATAAAGGTAAACAAAAATAAATAGGTTTTTTTCCTGACGTTTTATGCTACTTTTAGCCAAAATATTATTTTCTACAACATATATAGTTTGCAAAATAAGTTTTTATTATTAGTAGTAGTATTTATAGGGCGCCACTAGGTATCCGTAGCGCCGTACACGGACAGAGTTATGTTCCGATATAATGAGCAACTAAGACACAAGTTAACCTATAGCCATTAAGTTGGTCTCCCAGAGTTTTGTTTTAATAAATAATCAGGGTAAAAAACGATTAGTTTTGGCCTGGGTGTCATGTTTTGAGATGTCCCATCTCTGGTGGAGCTCCCCGAGGAGAGAGTTCTCTGGTAATTACAGCAGGTGCTCGTCTGGTCAGCATGTGCTGAGAAGGACCTGACTTGTGTATTATTAGAAGACATTATAAACCACCTTTCAGAGAAGGAGACATGACAGGTTACTGAAGGGGTCATTCTATTCTGGCTGGGGAAAGCTGTGAACTTTTCACTGAAATCATTACCACCAACTGCACTGGGCAGCTGTCTCACCCATTTAGCACAAGGAGAGACTGTTAAGTGCGTGGTAACAATAATAGTAACCTAGCTTTTGACAGGAGACAGCCCACCCAACATGTCCACGTTCTGACCAGTTGTAAACCCATCCTTGTAAACTTAGACAAGTTATGTGACCTTCAGTTTCAGGTTCCTCTTATTTTATTAGACGTAGGGCCGTAGTATTCCGCCCCCTTCCACATCAATACTATATCGTACATGATTATACCAGTAGAGTCCACCCATTATACCACTAGACAGGTCTTATTAAGGACTATACCCACAATTTCTAACCCTTTCAAAGACCGATAGACCTAAAATGTTCCCATTTCCCAATTCTGGATGTTGGAAAGTAGGAAAATATTGTTTTTGTTTTATTATGTTGGCAGTTGCTCAACATTGCAAGTTGCTCATTATACATCCTTAGTCTGTCTGAATTTGCCCACCATCCATACAAGCAATTGTCCCTTTGTAGATGAAGTCACCAAGCGGGACAAAGTCATGCACCATGGTATAATACCAAGGGCTAAAGCAGACATGTTTATGGCTGCCATAAATTTCTCCTTAAGAGAAAAAACTATGTATGTTACATAAAATATAATATTTCCCCCCGTGGGCCTTTCAGGTGGTGGGGCTGGCAAACCCCAGACCAACACTGAACACAGGATTGTTTATTATACTCCCCTAGCGCCATCCACCAGCACTTTGTACCTGTCTCCCCACGAATGCTTTAGTCATCAGGTATATTAGTCTAATGGGCCTGGTTCTCCAGTCTATAGACAGCCTACAGTCTGTCCTATTGTATCATCAAAGCCTCTTGTCTCCCCTCTCTCTAATACCCCACTAAACCCTTGCTTCAATATGTCTGGTACCCCACTAAGTCCTGGGGGTATATTTACAAAACTGCAGGTTTCCAAAAGTAGAGATGTTGCCTATAGCAACCAATCAGATTCTAGCTGTCATTTTGTAGAATGCACTAAATAAATGACAGCTAGAATCTGATTGGTTGCTATAGGCAACATCTCCACTTTTTAGTAAATATACCCCCTGGTCTCTCCAACCAGGTCTGTTACCTCCATTTTGGCGCATACCAAACCCACCTAACACTACTAGTTCTGGCATCACAGCTCTTCAGGTCCATAATCTTCATTCCCTTCCCCACTAATTGTAAGCTTGCTAAAGCATGGCCCTCTCTACCGATGGCTTCATCCGATTCGCAAATAATTTGTTCTGCTTTCTTACCTTGTTTTTCATGTCCTTGTTGTTTGTATGTATGATTTGTTTTGTTGGTTTACTTCTATGCAGTTTTTTCTTCTTTCTTGTAACCACAGATAACCAATGTATGATGCTGTGGGATCTTTGGAGCACCTTATAAATAAAGGATGATGATTATATATATAATCAACCAAATGTTTAATTTTTACTTATTTTACTGAATATCTCTTTCCTTTGCTGCATACACCTCCAACTGGGGGTAGATTTGATAAAACTTCTATACAGGAAAAGTAGGGGTGTTGCACAGAGCATAGATTCTAGCTATCATTTTCCAGAAGGTACTAGATCAGGCTTGGCCAACCTGTGGCTCTCCAGACGATCTCTGGTAGGGCATGCTGGGACTTGTAGTTTCGCAACACTGGAGAGCCACAGATTGGCCTGGTCTGTACTAGATAAATAGTAGCTAGAATCTGATCTCTACTTTTCCTTTTTAGACGTTTTCGTAAATCTACACACACCCCCTCCCCGGTTTTATCAATATGTTCAATGGGACAAAGGAAACAGACTACACAAATATAACAATGCTTTACTGCCACTGAAACTCTGGAAAGCAATCATAGTCATCATTAAAGACAGCAAAGTAATTTCTGCTTAAATTTGTTTACTATTATTCAGGAGCGCACGCAGGGGGGGTTTCTGGTTCTCCAGAAACCCTTCCCCTCCGCGAAGAACAGTGTTCCTACATAGGGACACTGTACTATGCAGCAGCCGCAGGCGCTGTCAAAGAAGCGTCCGCGGTGGTGCTGTATTGTAGTACAATACAGCACCGCCACTGATGCTTCTTTGACAGCGCCGCGGCTGCTGTTCAGTGCAGTGCCGCCAAAATGGAGCTGCTCTCTCCATATGTTTTGGGGGGGATCGCCCCTTAAAAATCCTGCGTGCGCCCCTGTTATTGTTTATAATATTCATAGAGCTAGGGGCTAGCTGGCAAATTTTAGCTTCCGAAAGGCAGGTAGCCCAGTGACCCAGCCCACGGTAGGCCACAATGGGAAAGATGCCCCCCACTGCCAATCCCCCGTCTCCCCCTACCCAGGCTCAGCCAGCCCCTGCATAGAGCAAACCTCTATTTTCCAGAAAATAACCTAGAGCCCTCAAAGGAGAGTGCATTGTATCCCAATTAGATTAACAGTTTCTTTGTTTATTATTTTATTATCTTTCAACATGCTGTGCAGCGCAAAACGGTGAGTGTGAACGATAACATGTACCAAAGCTGTGCACCAATATTATCACTTCTGTAGCAGGTCTGTGCAGACCTTTGTACGTTGTCTGCAGCTGACCAAGAACTGTGATTTATCACACTGCATTGTACCTTGCATTATGGAGGATGTGCTAGCACAATGTCAGCAAGATAAACAAGCACCTCTATAAATCAGCACAAGAGGTGGAGTTTTTCTTACCGATCGATGAGGCAAAGTAAAATGTTTTCAGTACAGACCTTAACTGTATTTTAACTTTACGTTTCATTAGATAAAATAATAATTACTGTGTTTCTATTTAGATGTTTTGCTCAGTAGGTTGAGTAATAGCTTTGCATAGTTCCAAGGTGTCATTAATGTAGTTAATGCAGAGGTGTAAATATTGACAACCAGTTCTGCATAGACAGCAACACCTGCATCCTGATAGAATCATTTGTACATTCTCTGCATAACTTTCAGTGTGTTTCCATGTAACTTAGTTCTCTTGTTTAAACTAGCAGGGGGAAGTTTGAAACATAAGTACTGTACATACTATACATATGTACATATCTATGGATATATATGGAACTGGTTTGCTATAGGGGAGCTCATCAGTGTAGGATAGGTTATTTTATGGCTTTGCATAGTAAAGTGATATTTATCATCAGTGCTTTTTTTGTAAGAAAAAACATGCCGGAACTCATCTCTTTCTGCTCCCTCATTTTGTGTAGCCCTCTCTTTCTGCCCCCTCATTTTTCCGTAGCCCTCTCTTTCTGCCCCCTCATTTTTCTGTAGCCCTCTTTCTGTCCCCATCTATTTCTGTAGCCCACGTTTTTCTGCCCCCCTATTTTTTCTGTAGCCATCTTTCTGCACCCTCGTTTTATTGTATCCCATTCTTTTTACCCCATCAGTTTTCTGTAGCCCTCTCTTTCTGCATTCCCTCCCCCAATTTCTGCAGTCTTTACTTACCTTCAGTGCTTCTTTCTTCGCTTCTCTCCTTGATCGCGGCTCCTCTCACTGGCAGCATTGTGACGTCACAACGCTACCGGAGCCGGAAGCAGGACACACACTAAGATACGGTGCTGCACTGTAGCAGCACCACAGAGAAAAATAAAATAACATGTTAAAAAGTTAATTAAAGTTTGAAAACCCATGGAAAAAAGGTGCCATAACGCCGTTCTGAGCGTTCTATGAGAAAAAAAGCCCTGTTTATTATCATCACCATCAACAGCATACAGCCTATTGATATCATATCACGATTGTTTAAGGTAATCATTGGAGTCAAATTTTCAAATGGGCCAATCTATTTCTGGAAAACAAACTTTTGAGTTTGCTGCTCAAATGTCACCATATTTAGCTATTTAGTCTATTTATGTGTTTTTTCTTGAATATAAATAATAACGTTTTTGTATTTCTATAAATGTGAAATGCATTGATTTCCCTTGAGACTGACCTAGTACAAGTCATGATTTCACATCCAGTAAAACAAGATGACTTAATTTGTTAAAAAAAAAACCAAAACAACAAACACTTGTATGGTCATCTCGTCTGCCTGGCTCTGTCTTCACATCTGAATGTTTTTATCCGGCAGCTGCCTGGTGCTTGGGATGACGATGACATCCTGAAATTCTCTGCTATGCAAGATGAGTCTTGGGTAACATTGCGGTAGCCATTCACACGGAGATTCTGAGACATATTCGGAGCCAGCGCTCATCACTAGGAATTCCACATTAGTCTTCCATGCACTGCTGTCAATGACCTCTGAGAGAAATCCTTAATAGAGAACCCCATTTCTTCTTCCAAAGGTGCTGTCGAAAATTTACATGGCTGGAACCCTATGAGTTAATCCCAGAATTAGTCCAGTGGACAAGCTAAACTCCAACGCAGACCATGAATAACCCCAGAGACTTTTAGGGGTATATGTACTAAACTGCGGGTTTGAAAAAGTGGAGATGTTGCCAATAGCAACCAATCAGATTCTAGTTGTCATTTATTTAGTACATTCTACAAAATGACAGCTAGAATCTGATTGGCTGCTATAGGCAACATCTCCACTTTTTCAAATCCACAGTTTAGCAAATATACCCCCTTAATGTGGTTTTTCAGCTGTATTCATCAATATCCAAAAATTATTATGTTAATCGGTATAGGTTGTATTTTTGGGTCCATGTACTTTGTAATTTGCAGTCAGGTATAAAACAATCTATAGCAATTGGCCAGGAGAAGGTGTGGAGATGTAGAGAAAAGACAAATTTGTTGATTTGTTTAGGACAACTAAGAGAAACATTTGGGCAGACGACTTCTTAGAGGTCTCTGTTCTTAGAGGTCTACTATGCAAACGTAGGGCGATGCATTTCCACTCTTTCCTACACATATGTCTCTACTCAGTCAATTTGTAAGCCTGTTCCCCAGGGATCATGTCCGAAGAGTCCGGGCGGAGCTAGGGAGAGCAGGTATATCATTAAGAATAACAAGGTGTACATTGTCTTCTGCCCTCCTTTGTGCACCAAAAATGCTCCACCATCTCTGAACAGTTTAAAAGCTGTTGAAAAATACACAATTATGTGACTCATTATATAAATTCTGGCTATACCTGTGCTTATTATACCCCTTATGAAGTTCACAAGGTTGGAAGCTGGACGAAAGATGTAGGCGATGCCATTTTGGGATATTACCTTCTGATTTCTGGATTCTCAATAACACTGGATTACAGAGGAGACCTGGGGGTAAATGTATTAACCTCCGGTTTCTTCAACTCCCGCGAGTTCAGCGTCTTCGGCGCTTAAATTTAAAGCGGCGCTGCTTTGTAAAGGGAAGTTTCCCTTTACAAGGCAGCGCCGCTTTAAATTTAAGCGCCGAAGACGCAGATCTCGCGGGAGTTGAAGAAACCGGAGGTTAATACATTTACCCCCTGATATTCCTGAGGACTCTGTTACACCAGATAAGATGCCTTTATGCATTTGTGAATGTCTATTCATTTTTGTTTTTATTATATTTATTAAAAATAACTTAATTTACTTCACTATGGTTGCTGTCCTGTTTGGTACTGTCCCCTTATTGTAAGGACATCTGAAAACAAGGAGAAATGTGGAGGATCTAAAGATATCAATACAGATAAGCCTAACTCTGTTATTTCACTTGGTACGCAGTCACTTATGCCTATTCATTTTCACTATTTTTCAGATTTTTTAACCCACAACAGGGGCATCAGAAGATGGCTATCACCTTAATATATTAAGGTGGCCTAATAGTAAAAAAGAAACAGACCTTGCATGTTTTAATGATTTATGTGAAATATATTCTCACCCAAATCCCAATTAATCACTTAAATACATATGGAATCTTCTTTTCTTCCACTCTGATTTAGTCTGTTAGTATTTAAAGAAAAATCCTTTACAAGTGACGTGAACTTTCTCTTCACAGAGCCGCAACACAAGTGAATGAAAAAGGAGCTGTACATGAATAGCCAATCAGAAGTCACTATAAAACGCATGTTTATGGGCACTACTTCTAATGTAACTAAACATTTTAAATATATAAATCTGACCTGCTATTAAGTCCTGATAACTGTCACTCTTACAACTTACTATATAAGAAGTACTGATGGTGTCAGGCGAGAGCTTTACATGCTTCAGCTTATCCAGAGTTTCATGATCATTTATTGAGTAAAATTGTATGTGCAATAAATACAGGTCTAAGATTTTCAGTAGCAGAAGAGTTAAGCAGATGAGGTTATACACTGATACTGGAAACCCAGTGTAGGTTGCTCACCTCGTAAGGTAAACCCATATGTGTGGAAACAGAGGAACTTTAATTGGCTCCATATCTACTTTTAAACAATGCGTTCTCAATTTCTTGTTTCGAGATGTTTATTTTTTCTGCCCTGAACAGGACCTCAGACTAGTTCCAGATGATTTTGCAGGTCTGGTGTCTTTTTTCTTTTTTTTTCCTTCATTTTTATTTTACTTTTGTATTATTGCAGGCTGGTTTCGGCTGGTAGGAAAGAGGATAGCAGAGCCGGTGAGCGACTGTTTTCAATAGCTGAGTCTCTCCATATGTATAATTTTACTTCTGCTAACTACTGGCATTCCATGCAGGGCCCTGGAGAGACAGGTGCTTCCTGCTGACGGCAAATTATTTTTATTATAATCCACTTGTCTTTATGAGGTTTCGGGCTCTGCGCACAGCTGACAAAGTGTCTTCTGCAGTCTGTAAGAAAGTAGCATAGCAGTGGAGATAGTAAGTTTACTAGATCACAGAAAAGGATGATATAATAAAATGACAGAGTAAGTTTGAAGATCAGAAGACAGAAGTAGTGATCCTTTAATCCAGGGATTCAGATTTAGGGGTAGATTTACAAAGCCTTCTAAAAGGAAATGTGAAGGTGTCTATAGCAACCAATCAGATTCTAGCTATCAGTTATCTAGTGCATTCTAGAAAATGATAGCTAGAATCTGATTGGCTGCCACGCTACACTTTTCCTTTTTAGAAGCGTTAGTAAACCTACCCTTAATGTTTTAATAAATTGTATGTGTTATAGCGTATATTGTGGAACCGCAATGCTCTAGCAAATTGCGCTGGACAATCTGGAGCGTGGGGTGAAGTGGGACCCTAAAAGAAGAATGGCTTTGTGGTATGGTTCATGGCCCCCAGACTAGTCCTACTAGGAAGCTGCTGACTAATAAGGAACACAGGCCGAGGTTTGTGCTGTTAGCAAATAAGTTCAGTCGGCAATAGTAGGCAAAGATCAGGGACAGACAACACAGGTTAATGAACGGTAAATGAGGTAATAGTTAAGGTAATTGGCAGACAAACATTGTCAGGACAAATCCAGATGCAAATGCAGGATTTGTAGAGGGGGTTTCCACACCACGCCACCAGTGGGCACGATGAGTATGCATGGGGCGGGGCTATAATATTAGACAGTGCTTGGCTGCTCTCCAGCTCTTCCTATCCCTATAATATACATGGGCAATTCTTCGTGCACTACTGTTAGGTGCACACAGCTCTCCCTTTTCAAGCAGAGCTGTGTGAAGCGGGGGCAGGGTCCAGCCACCTCAATTACACAGTGCCCCAGGCTTGGAGGGGGTTTCCAGGCACTAGGAACCCCCCCCCCCCCCCCCCCCCCCCCCCCTCGGTTTGCCTATGAAAACGGTCAGTAACCAGAAAATCAGACTGGACATAACTCAATATAGTGCAAATAACGAAGGTTGCTCAAGTACAGGATCTCAGTCAGAGCGGATTTAAATAGCAAAGCAAGATGCACCGAATTAGAAGCCCCACCAAATGAAGTGACAAACTGGGCTTGTGCACCTAAGGTGAGGTACTCACCAAAAGGAACGGATCTGGAGCAGGGCAAACAATGTGCCTCAGAGAGAAGAGTAACCTACTATTAAGGGAACACACTTGAGCGCCCTTTACTGGGTTTGTGAAGATGTGCAGAATGGAACTTTTTGATCATAAGTGTGGCATGAACAGCAGATGTCTGGATTCAGGAGTTATGTTCGGAACTGAATATTTTCCAATTTTCCACAGGACATTTTTAACTCAGAGATACTATTAATCTTAAGTTCATTTTGCTTGTAAATAAGAATAGTTTTAGGAGGATGCTAATGGCAGAAAAATGCTTTTTCACAATGTTTTGTTAGAACTCTGTTAATCGAGGATCAGACCCCAGTGGCCGGTAACCTCTAATACCCATTAGCCATCTCTGTAAATACACTACAGCAGCAGAACACTTCATTATCTATAGCAGGTATAATATAAATAGCAAATCTGACTTAATGATTTATAGTTGATCTGGAAAAGCTGTAGTCTTATATCACATATTCTATAACGTTAATCTTCCAAAATGAATGGACTGTTAAGAGACTGAAACAGAAGACAGCAAGCAACTTTCAGGCTCAGTTCCCAGAGGATTCTGGGAGAAATTCCAACTGAGGCCCATCATGAAAACTAGTGCAGCAGCCTTGATTCTCCAGATCAATAATACTAGCAATGTTCACACATGTATAAAAGTTCTGAGGAACAGCATGTAGGTAGTAATCCATTGAATATAAACACAGCAATGATGGCACAGTCTTACTGAACATCTAGGGCCTGATTCACCTTCGGACGCAAATTTCTAAAATAGAGCACGTTACTTGCACAAAGCTCTAACCGTAATCAAATACAAACGTATCTCAAGAAACGTTTCCATTTGTGTCAGTGCGCTCTGCCGAAACGCAACTTTTCATATGTGGATACACACAACAGACTGCAATATACACACATGTGTCTGTTTAATAAAAGGTCACATTAGAACTCATTAAAAAAATGAAATAATAAAATAAATGAACAACTCAACAGTATAATCATTAATAAAAAATAAGGATTTTAAACAAAATTCTTATATTAAATACATAAATCAAATTATTTTAATGTGAACATACAATGCATTTATATAGTCAATTTTCCTTGAATACACATGTTTTGTACTAGCTAGTGGCACACATACGTGTAGTTTTTAAAACAAAAACTGCAGTCGGCACTTACGCCTGCCCTGTAGCTGGTGAGAGTGATATCATCAGACTCAATCCTTAGTCCTAACTCCTGCTTGAACAATATTACAGGTTCCCAGCTTAGTTCTAACCCTTGCCCTAATATAAACCAAACAACTGACCATAGTCCTAACTTAAAATAATTCTAAACTGCACCCTTAGTTCTGCTACAACAAAATTCCAGGTACCGTGGTAGTCCTAAATCCTGCAAAAACATTAGCCCAAGACCCGGTCTTAGACTGAACCTTATCAATAAGCTTATCATTAGTCCAAACACCTAAACCCTAGTTCAACCCAAAATTTTTACTTTATTCACAAAAATAACAATGATCTAAACCCTAGTCCGTATTCCAGCCCTAACCATAACCCAACCTAACAACACCACTGGCCCTTGTTTATGTGGATTTCCTGGGGTTACATGGGTTAACTGGCTTCTGATTACAATTGATCTGCAGTGTGTGTTTGTGTGGTAGGGAAAGTAGAGTCTAAGGTCCACTAGGACAGGGGAAAATGTGCATAAGATGATCTGATTGTACAACGCTACCAAATATGTTGCCGCTTTATAAATAAAAGATAGTAATCATTTATATGCATTGACAAGTCAATAGAAATATTTATTTTGTTGTACTGTATATCTGGGTTCCTGACCAGAGTCTTTTTTGCCACCTGAAGAGACCGGTGCTGCGTTACCCCTCCCCGTCTTCTTTAAAACTAAGTTTTACAATGTAAAAAATTTTTTAAAATAATTACATTTGACAAAAATAAAAATCTTCATCGTGTTTGCTATTTATTTTTTTGTTCACTGCTGTTCCTGTTAGTGTATAAGAAGTGCGGTGATCAGACTGGAAATAGAGGTACATGTGTCCTTCTAATACACTGACAGGAGGAAATGCAGTGATCGGGTCATTCACCGGTGATCGGACCCATCAGCTCATGCTTCCTTCTCTCAGTGTATGAGGAGTGACATTGACAGGCAGCCAGGAAATGAATGAGGCAGAATGGTTAAAGGCCAATCACATGGACCAGCCCATAAAAATACACGCTGTGTCCCCTGGTCCCCCCTAGATTCAGCCTACTCAGTCAATGTTCTTACCACCTCTTTTGAGATCTTTGCTCAGAGTGCCCCTGCAAATAAGGTGCTTTTCAAGTTTGTTACTTGTTTTTTTTTAGTCACCATTATAATCAGCATGGTGGCTTAGTGGTTAACACTTCTTCCTCTCAGCACTGGGGTCATCATCATCATCATCACCATTTATTTATATAGTGCCACTAATTCCGCAGCGCTGTACAGAGAACTCACTCACATCAGTCCCTGCCCCATTGGAGCTAACAGTCTAAATTCCCTAACATACACACACACAGACACAGACAGAGAGAGAGAGAGAGGCTAGGGTCAATTTGATAGCAGCCAATTAACTTACTTGCAAGTTTTTGGAGTGTGGGAGGCACCCAGAGGAAACCCACGCAAACACGCAGGAGAACATATAAACTCCACACAGATAAGGCCATGGTCGGGAATTGAACTCATGACCCCAGTGGTTTGAGGCAGAAGTGCTAACCACTTAGCCACCATGCAATTCCTGACCATGTCCTTATTTGTGTGGAGTTTGTATGTTGCTTGCGTGTGTTTTCCCCGGGTGCTCCGGTTTCCTCCCATACTTCAATAACATACTATTAGGATTATTGGCTGCTGTCAAATTGACCCTAGTCTGTGTATCTGTGTGTGTGTTAGGGAATTTAGACTGTAAGCTCCAGTGGGGCAAGGACTGATGTTAGTGACAAATATTCTCTGTACAGCACTGTGGAATTAGTGGCACTATATAAATAATTTATACTAATAAAAGGTCTCAGAAACACAGAAATATTACCCAGAGCTCTGTCTCGCAATATAATGAATTATCTATTGTACAGATCAAGGGCAGTTCTTTTTTTTTGCCATTTTCTGCTAACAAATACCTGTGTACAACACAAATCTCCCACAAACCACATATAACAATCCTTTGTTCTATTGTCTGCAGTCTAAAAAAAGATTACACCTGCTTGACATGCACCTGTTACCTCAAATGAAATGTCCTTGTTTCATAATACATACAACCTAATACTTATATATATATATATATCATGTTTGTTGTTTGCTCCATAATTTTTTTGGGGGGCTCCTGTATGCAGATGAAAGGGTGAAGACATACACAGCAACATTCCAGTAGAGTGAACAGAAAGATGTGCCTGTTTTTGCACAATTACTCCCATTTGTGTGGGAAAGAGTACGGTTTAGCACATTAAGATGAAGGAAATTGCTGGGTGCAAATTTTTGCAGTTATACACCTTGTACAGTGCCCGAATGCAAAAAAAGAAAGGAAAAAAAAGAAAAAGAGGGAACTTGAAGGAGTGGAGATGTAGAGAAGCTTTTTCACAGCTGCAAAACAATTGTATTTTTATACATCATCAGAGGTGCCATTACTATCAGTGGGACGCCTTTACACCATTCAGGCTCACCTTACACTGGAGAACACATCTATGGGGGGTATTCAATTGTTCCTCCGGGCGCCGCCGGAACGAGCGCGTTAAAACTATTACCGTTTATACGGTAATATTGCGCGTAATTACCGTTCATACGGTAATTTACTCGCTCAATTTCAGCTCGCTGCTCAGGGAGCTGCGAGCTGAAATTGAGCGAGTAATTACCGTATAAACGGTAATAGTTTTAACGCGCTCGTTCCGGCGGCGCTCGGAGGAACAATTGAATACCCCAATATGTTTTATAAAAAAAAAATGAAAATGTGTTTATGTGGGAGAAATTACCAATTAGCTCCATGATAGGGGTCATGACTTTAATCAAGTATGGGCCCTACGGCTCTTTGCAGAAAGTAGATCTCAGTACTCCCCCCTTTCCTGCTTCTTAGGCTATAATTTAGAATATTTAGTGTGTGTTTGTGTGACTTTTCTGCTGTTTGTGGCTAGACCAACACAGTTTTATAGAGGGGGTTTTTTATATTACACCAAATAGTGTATGTGTGTCATCCTAGCAAAACAAATGTCAGCAAATATTTCTGCTTAGGACATTTACATTACAAGTATGTTTGGCTAGGCTTGCACAACTATGGTTGGTGCACTGCTAACACTTTTAAAATTAGTAGTGTAAAACACACTACTCTGTCTTGACATTTTTTAACTAGAATTTTTGTTTCCCTTCAGATCTTTTCTGACAGGATTTCTACCAGTAATATTTTTTGAGCATTTTTTGACAAGCAGGATGTCTCATGTGAGCCTCTTGGGGATGCCAGACACAGAGGCCAGCTCAGGCTCCCATCTCATGGCATTATAGAAACTGCAAAATGTGCAACTCACCAAGAACCTATGATTGGTATCCACATAGCAATACCAGCACTAACTAAATTTTTAGCAAAGTTCCATTTCTGTGCATCTGGCTCATTTCAGACCACAGCAGCTGTGGCAGTGAGACTGTTCCAGGCTTTTGTATATTTGGGTACTCAAACAGCAATTTTGCTGCTTTAGTCAGCAAAAATTTCTAATAATGCAGCAATTTACAATATTTCTCAATTTCCACATGTCATAGGGGCAGGGGATGGTACGCATATATTCCTGTTACCATTGGGAAGAAATTTAAACATTTTTTGGAATTGGAAATATTTTTATTCCATCAATGTCCAAGGCTTTATGTGATGCATCTCTCCCCATCTGTAGCATTGTTGTCAAATATCCAGCGCCCATGTCTCCTTCATTATGAAGCAATCAGTAATATGGCACAGATTATCATAAACGCAAGGTGAACACAAATGGCTATTAGGTAATAATTTATTTTATTAGAGATTAGTGACTTTGGTAATGTAAGTATTAGTGGACAAAAAGCACTATAGTATCCACAATGATCCATGTATTTTAATCTCATATTTATAATGTAGCTAACCGTTTTATAATCAGGTTCCTTTTAAAATATATTGTAGACAATTTTGTCCTACTCTAAGATAGACATTTGTAAGACTTTAAAGTGTCTTTGGTAAGATACCATTGAACCACACATCTTTTTTTTCTAATGCTTGTCGTACATTTAGGGGACAGTGCCTACATATTCCAACTACGGCTCCTCACTCCAATTTTAAATCTAGCCACAGAACGATAAGTATACAATTCTATGCATGCCACCACCAGGTCAGCAACTGAACAAACATTTGGCCTTCTCAAAGTCGGTTTTCATAGACTTGACCGGTCTGGAGAAGACCTCATGTATATGCCAGATGTTGTGTGCAAGATTATTGGTCTAGGCACCATTACCAATGAGTTTACCTTTTGTGGAGGAGGTGAAGATTGTTGGGGATGTTTCAGAATTATGTTATTCAACAATACTTGTAACAATTGAATACCAAACCATGCTAATTTTGGTGTACAAATTTAGTACAAGTATGTACACAGAATAAATACTGCATGAAAATTTTGCTGTGATAGAATTTTTTTTCTAAAATATTTGGAAACTTGAAACTTCGTTTTTAGACGAAACATTTTGACACTAACATAATGATCAAACTAGTTTTTTCATAGCCGTAACTCCTGACAACATTTCTAACAACTTTGGTTATGCCAAACTTTTTTCATGTGTAGTCAGCTGTTAACATGAAGGAACAAGTCGGTCCAAGTACTATAATGAGAAGTCACCATTAAATCATTTTAGTGCAATATAAAAAAAATAGTATCAAATAATATGAAAAATAAATAAATGTGTATTTGTTTTGTAGAACATAGGGGCCAAAACCAAATCTCCTGTAAAACATGGTTACTTTTAATGAATCTGTCTTACTGTCTTCGAAAAGATATTTTTTTGTTTACATCATTTCATCATCATCATCATCATTTATTTATATAGCGCCACTGATTCCGCAGCGCTGTACAGAGAACTCACTCACATCAGTCCCTGCCCCATTGGAGCTTACAGTCTAAATTCCCTAACATACACAGACAGAGAAAGAGAGCGAGAGAGAGGCTAGGGTCAATTTTGATAGCAGCCAATTAATCTACTAGTATGTTTTTGGAGTGTGGGAGGAAACCGGAGCACCCGGAGGAAACCCACGCAAACACGGGGAGAACATACAAACTCCACACAGATAAGGCCATGGTCGGGAATTGAACTCATGACCCTAATGCTGCAAGGCAGAAGTACTAACCACACGACTAAAAGTAAGACTGCAGGCAGGCCCGGCGCTCCCTTTAGGCAACCTTAGGCAGTTGCCTAGGGCGCCGCTGACTAGATTTACTAATCTAGTCAGCGTTTTGGGGACGGAGGTGCAGCAGCAGCGTGGCGCCAGCTGATTTGTAAAGTCCGTCGGATGCCAATGTGCTCTCCAGTTCCTGCTCTCACACTGTCTGTCAGTGACAGTGTGAGTAAAGTTATTTCCCCATGCCCCTCCTCTCCCAGCATGCACTGCTCCACCCTCTCTCTTCTGTGTTAAGCAGCCAAGGAGCTGCTATTGAAGAGATGAAAGAGATGAAAGAGAAGAAGAAGGAGGTTTGAAAAGCCCCCCCCCCCCTCCCTGCTTCTGCTGACCAGACCAGAGAAAAAAAGTGAGTAGATGCAATCTAATTATTTATTTATTTATTTTTTTAAAAGAGGGTGCACAAAATCCAATCTAGGAAGTAGGGAGGTAAAAAAAAATGGGGGGGGGGAATACTTTTCTTGGCACCTTATGCTGTATATTTGACTTGCATTTCTACCCCATAGTTTGAAAATCAAATATAGAGCATGAGGTGGCAAATAATATTCAATATTATTTGCCACCTCATGCTCTATATTTGATTTTCAAACTATGGTGGAGAAAATGACTATTTTATTGGCACCTCATACTGTATATTTGACTTGCAAACTATGAGGTAGAATTTCTACATTATAGTTTGCAAGTGATGCAGAGGGGGGTGCAGTGGGTGTGATGCGGAGGGGGGTGCAGTGGGTGTGTTGCGGAGGGGGTGCAGTGGGTGTGATGCGGAGGGGATGCAGACTGCAGTGGGTGTGATGCCGAGGGGGGTGCAGTGGGTGTGTTGCAGAGGGGGGTGCAGTGGTGTGGTGCAGAAGGGGATGCAGTGGTGTGATGCAGAAGGGGGTGTAGTGGTGTGATGTGGAGGGGGGTGCTGTGGTGTGATGCGGAAGGGGATGCAGTGGTGTGATGCAGAGGGGGGTGTAGTGGTGTGATGCAGAGGGGGGTGCTGTGGTGTGATGCGGAAGGGGATGCAGTGGTGTGATGCAGAGGGGGGTGTAGTGGTGTGATGCAGAGGGGGGTGCTGTGGTGTGATGCGGAAGGGGATGCAGTGGTGTGATGCAGAGGGGGGTGTAGTGGTGTGATGCAGAGGGGGGTGCTGTGGTGTGATGCGGAGGGGGGTGCTGTGGTGTGATCCGGAAGGGGATGCAGTGGTGTGATGCAGAGGGGGGTGTAGTGGTGTGATGCAGAGGGGGGTGCTGTGGTGTGATGCGGAAGGGGATGCAGTGGTGTGATGCAGAGGGGGGTGTAGTGGTGTGATGCAGAGGGGGGTGCTGTGGTGTGATGCGGAGGGGGGTGCTGTGGTGTGATGCGGAAGGGGATGCAGTGGTGTGATGCAGAGGGGGGTATAGTGGTGTGATGCAGAGGGGGGTGCTGTGGTGTGATGCGGAGGGGGGTGCTGTGGTGTGATGCGGAGGGGGGTGCAGTGGTGTGATGCAGGAGCCTGTGTGTGATGAAGGGACATGTTAGGGTCCATCATTGCCTTTAACAAGTGCATAATTCATAGACTTATTGTGTCACAGACTTATAAGTTTTTTGTTCCGAAATCTAACACCTGGACACCTCCCCTCTAGAAATCCCGTGTCTGCAGTGGAGTCTGGACAGCATTCTGCATCAAACATCACTGCATCTGGACCACTGGAGGAGGTAAGGCTTATCTTTTTTTTTTTTTAAACACAAAAGCACAAAGTCAAGTATATAAAGGTCTGTGAGGCGGATATTTGGTGTGTTTTCCGGGTTGAGGGGGGGGTGTATTCTGAAATTTTGCCTAGGGCGCCGAGAACCCTTGCACCGGCCCTGACTGCAGGACAGAGCAAGTCGCTGTAAAATCGTTTATGTATTTCCCCTCGTTTCAGACTGACCAGTGGTTTACACTGTTACTAATATAAAGGACCCTGGACCTATAAGTCCAATGCCTGAATGATCTTCGGAGTAATTGCTAACATCTAGTTCCATATGGAACGCAGCATGAGCATCGCCTCTAAGCGTTGGTTAATGGCTTACATTTTCCAGTCAGTCACTGTAAGATCATACTTGCCAACTACAGGAAGTTGGTGTCTGGGAGAATGACACAAGTATTGATTTTCACAAAGTTTGCTGCTTCAGTGTTTTTAGACATTTTTGTCAGATGTTGCTATGGTATACTGAAATAAAATTATAAGCATTTCATACGTGTCAAAGGCTTTTATTGACAATTACATTAAGTTTATGCAAGAAGTCAATATTTGCAGTGTTGACCCTTTTTTTAGAAGACCTCTGCAATTCGCCCTGGCATGCTGTCAATTAACTTCTGGGCCACATACTGACTGATGGCCGCCCATTCTTGCCTAATCAATGCTTGTCAGAATTTGTGGGTTTTTGTTTGTCCACCCACTTCTTGAGATTTCAAAGGGATTAAGGTCTGGGGAGTTTCCTGGCCGTGGACCCACAATTTCGATGTTTTGATCCCCCAGCCACTTAGTTATCACTTTTGTCTTATGGCAAGGTGCCCCATCATGCTGGAAAAGGCATTGTTCATCACCAAACTGTTCTTGAATGGTTGGGAGAAGTTGCCTTTGTGAGTGAGCCCACTCCCTTGGCTGAGAAGCAACCCCACACATGAATGGTCTCAGTGTGCTTTACTGTTGGCATGACACAGGACTTATGGTAGCGCTCATCTTTCCTTGTCCAGACAAGTGTTTTTGTAGATGCCCCAAGCAATCTGAAAGGGGATTCATCAGAGAAAATTACTTTACCCCAGTCCTCAGCAGTCCAATCCCTGTACCTTTTGCAGAATATCAGTCTGTCTCCAATGTTTTTTCTGGGGAGAAGTGGCTTCTTTGCTGGCCTTCTTGACACCAGGCCATCCTCCAACAGTCTTCACCTCACTGGGCGTGCAGATGTACTCACACCTGCCTGCTGTCATTCCTGTATAAGCTCTGCAATGTTGGTACCCCGATCCCGAAGCTGAATCAACTTTAGGAGAGGATCCTGACGTTTGCTGTATGTTCTTGGACACCCTGAAGCCTTCTTCACATCTATTGAACATCTCTCGAAGTTCTTGATGATCCGATAAATGGTTAATTTAGGTACAGTCTTACTAGCAGTATTATCCTTGCCTGTGAAGCACTTTTTGTGCAAAGCAATGAAGACTGCACGTGTTTCCTTGCAGATAACCATGGTTAACAGAGGAAGAACAATGATTTCAAGCACCCCCTCCTTTTAAAGCTTACAGTCTGTTATTCTAACTCAGTCAGCATGACAGAGTGATCTCCAGCCTTGTCCTCGTCAACACTCTCACCTGTGTTAATGAGAGAATCACTAACCTGATGTCAGCTGGTCCTTTTGTGGCAGGGCTGAAATGCAGTAGAAATGTTGTTTTTTGGGTTAATGTTCATTGTCATGGCAAAGAGGGATTTTGAAATTATTTGAAATTCATCTGATCACCCTTTATGACATTCTGGAGTATATGCAAATTGCCATCATAAAAACTGAGCCAGCAGACTTTGTGAAAAATAATATTTGTGTCATTCTCAAAACTTTTAGCCATAACTGTATGTAAAACATTGTGTTACTTTCATAATTGCAATCAGTGTTAATTCAGAAATAACGCATACGCTGCACTTTTGCACACATTTGCAAATGAGCGCACTTTACAATATACGCACCTGTACGTTCTAGGTTGATATAGGTGTACATTTATCTGACGTACACTTCGCGTAAGCCTGGCATACCTGATACTGGTGCAATGTGTGCACCTTAGCATATCAAAGTAAACATGTTATTTTTATGTGCTGCTTCTATGAGCATAAATTTCTACGCATATATGTCCAAATTAGCATCAGACCTTTGATGTTTTACCATGACAATGTTATTCTATTTGGAGGCTACTGGTCCATTTAAGCTGTTGAAGCACCATGAGACGTTAAAATGCTGTAGAAATTAAATTTATTATTCAGTACTTGCTGCTGAATCAGAGTGATGGGATTAGCAGACAGGTATAACAGATGCCAATGGAAAATGTATTCACTTACTCAAATAACCAGACTCTTGGAAGTTCAGACTGGAATATTATAAATTGGGCCAAGAATATCCTCAAGACAAAACTCTGTATGGCACCCAAACGTAGCCAGGGATTTGTAATAGAGAACACCATTTGATGTGTTTAACACAAGTCGTTCACCATTACTCTTGAACGATTTAAAAGGGGGACTTTAATGAAATGTGAATTGGAATATTTGGAAGGTGCTGCTAAATGGATCATTTTTCTAATTGATCTTCATTTAAAAAAAAAGTCAAAACTTCAAGGTTTGATTTTATCAAACATTCCAAGCAATCACCGCATTCTTCATTCTTTACTGCATTATAAATATAATAACAAGAGGGCTCTAGGGATATATTAGAGGCTTTGCCCCAAAAAACCTTTTCCGAGTAGCCTAACTGATCAAATAATGAGTCTGACTTGTGTCTAGACCTGTAATAAATTCAGCAATTAATGTCCAAATGCTCAGGACACTTATGTGAAGCCTGAATAATGCAGATGTTGGGATGGAAGGCTGTTTTAGGAAAGTATCTGGATATTTTGAAAGCACGGCAGGTTGTGAGGTGAGAGGATGAGAAGAATAAGAGGACTTAATCTTTGGCGAGAGAGATGAAGGAACTAAGGGTAGAGTTTGAGATGGTAGAGATGGTTTTGGAAGGTCTAATACACTGTCCCATCTGATTGCGTTGATCTTGTCTTTAAATTCATGGTGTGTTGCTGTACTAGGGCATATGTCAGGGTAAGAGTGATTTGAGATCAGGGAAGGGAAGGTTCCAACCCTACCTCTACGTTCCAATTACCAGCTCCACCACACCCTGGTGGCCAAAATGACTCAATTCCCTGAGAATCGCCTCGTTTCAAATTCTGAAACTTCACTAAGAAGTGGGCAGATGTGGGAGGATGCCCTAATCTTCTGGGAGTCCGGGAGAGTTACTCGGAAGTCGGGAGTCTCCCGGACATTCCGGGGGAGATGGCAAGTATGCTTAAAAGACAGGGGCTTAGTGTGTATGCCACACAAATTTACCAAACATGTGCATTACAAACAGGTTAAGGAAAAGTTTCAAAGGGGTGAAAGAGGAGAGGGAAGTCCCTCTGGTTATATTCACTAAAATAACTGAACCCACTTAAAACCTAAGTTTTATGAATGTCATATTATAAAATAATAAGTAGTATAATGTAATATGTCTCACTGCTGTACTCTTTTGAATTTCTACTAAAAATACTGCAGGGAAAACTAAATCTGTATTAACCAACTGATAAGGTTATACAAATATTAGTATTGTATTATTCGTATTATTGTATCTGTTTCACTGGCAATAATTATTATGTAGTACCTCTATTCCATTGGTGCTACTGACTGGTCAAAAATATCTCTCCAAATGCATTAGGGTTTGCGCTGGACAGTCATTATTAATACACACATTATAAGTGAGAGGTACTGATGTCACAAAGCGGCTTTGCACGTCATACTGCAAACGCAATCTCTGCTGAGCTGTCAGTATTACACGCTTAGGGCTAGATTTACTAAGCTGCGGGTTTGAAAAAGTAGGGATGTTGCCTATAGCAACCAATCAGATTCTAGCTGTCATTTTGTAGAAGGTACTAAATAAATGAAAGCTAGAATCTGATTGGTTGCTATAGGCAACATCCCCACCTTTTCAAACCCGCAGCTTAGTAAATCTAGCCCTAAGTCTCTATCAAACTGGTGGCACTAACCTAAATGGTGCCTCTGTTTCTATCTGTTTCCAGATAGCCGCTTTCTCTTAATACAACTTAACAGTAGGATTCCGCTAATCCGAGCCCACACGAACAGTGCAGATCCGAACGGGATCCGAGCACTGTTCGGATATTTCCGGCGGGCAAAAAATGAAAACGAGGCTCTGTCGTCCAAGTCTTGCGTCGAATCTCGCGAGGGGTGGGAGGGAGGGCCCAGAACAATTCCATCTTGTACCTCTTTTTTTGGCATTATGTGCTCAAGCTACCTCGGTGCAACCTTTTGGCCTAAAAACAATATTGTGAGGTGTTCAGAATAGACTGGAAATTAGTGGAAATGATTGTTATTGAATGTTATTGAGGTTAATAATAGCGTAGGAGTGAAAAAAAAACCCACAAAACTGGTTTTTAGCACTTTTTATGCTTTTTTCAACCTTAAATCTGAACCAAAACCTTTCGTCAGGTGTTTTGCGAAACAAATCCGAACCCAAAACCTCAAGCAAATCCGAATCCAAAACACGAGACACCAAAAGTGGCCTGGCTGTCATTGCCGCAAGATTTTTGGTGATGAAAAAAATTGTCTTTGCTGCAATAAGCAGTGATAAAATAAATATCCCTTATCTCCATATTGCTGTGCTTAGAGTTGTCTCTTATGATAAATTTAATATCGGGGCAATAAGATATTGTTATTGGCAATAAAATCAATAATTTTCTACATGCCACAAATACATTACCACTTAGTGACTGTATTAAAATCTCTCCACTATGCCTGCTTGAATTATGCGAGAAACTTTAAGTCTAGTTTCAATTCTTCTAAGAAACTATTAATCACAGTCTTGTCGCTCACCCTGGTTCTTACATATGTCTGCCAGAAAGACGTTAGCTGGGACAACAAGTGTTGACTCACTGATGTCATCGGGGAACTCTCCATGACTACGCAGCCTGGGAGAGTCTCCAAGAATCAGCCTCAACTTTTCGGAGGAAGCTGTTACCAATACTGATGTATCTACTCCCCAAACTAATATACATGTACTCAGTAAAATAAGAGCAAGATGATATATGAAAGTTTTTCACATAGAAGAACATTTGACACCACATTCTAAATCACTATCTTATCATCGCTCTGTGCTGCTGTTGGGAGGATCCTGCTCGTTTCACTATATAACTCTCTGGCTCGTCCCCATTCCCCTCCTCACATCAAGGCACTCTCCCTATCATATGCATCCCTACTCTCACTATCATAATGACACAAGTGGACAGGTCACTGCCTCCCACATAAGAACTGCCCACCACTTCTCACAAGATAAGCTTGGGGTTGTTGTGTAATGTGTGTCAGTGTGACTAAGCTGTGTAGTGATTTTAGTACAGAGAGTGGGTGACACAGGCTACTGCGTTTACTGGTGTGAGTAGAGGTAGGCAGTGGGAGGACTCGTTTTAGTAGAATACGTTGTGGTATGTTTATAGACAGCCATTGGATTAAGGCGTTTATAAGCAGTGGAACCGCCAAATGGAATGTTACTATTGTTTAACATTATTTAATAATCTGTGGGCACATGGCTGGTATATTATGTGTGGGGTATGGGCAGGAATGCATATGGGTATATGTTTGGAACAATATGTGGGGTATAAGCTGGTACAATAATCTGTGGGCATATATATGGTTGGTATATTATATATAAAGAACAGGCTGTTATGTGTATGAGCACATTGTTGGTACAATCATCAGCAGGTACACGGTTGGTATTTTATGTTGCAAATAGATTGCAATTTTTGGGGTCAAGAATTATTATTTTTCTACTCCTTTTAGACTTAATTGTCGATGATCACATTTTTTGTTTGTTTAAGCCTCTTCGCCCCCTCCCCTCCTTACTCTCTGCTCTTGACTTTTCTACCTACTTGACCTCTAAAGTTGAGACATCTTCTCCCATAAATCCCTCTCTCCCCACCCTCTCCCTATCCATCTTTTGTCCCTCACAACCACCCTGGGGATTCTATCCCCACCCCCCAGAACCACATGTATGCTGATGACACACAAATCAATCTTTTCACCTTTGACCTCTTCCCTTCCCTCATCTCTCGTGTCTCCTGCATCTCGGACATCTCATCTTGGATGTCTAGGAGCTTTAGTAAGCTCAATATTTCCAAGACTGAAACCATCATAATTCCCCTCCCCACCCCTTCTAGAGCTCCCTCACCTCCCCCTCTCTCTCTCTTTCTTGTGATAACGCTTCCCTCTTCTCTGTTCTTTAAGACGCTGCATAGGAGTCACCCTTAGCTCCCTTCAGACCTCTCATTCAGCCCATCTCCAAATCTTACCAATTCCACCTTTGGAATATATCCCAGATCTGCCCCTTCCCCACTGTGAAAGCTACCAAACCTCCTATGTAATCTCTCCCCTTGTTTACTGTAACCTCCTCAATACCACACTGGTTACCTCCTGTGGTATCTCCCACACCCTGACAGATTAGCCTCTACTTTCCAAGGCTTCCAGCGTACCCTTAAAACTTTGAATAAAGAAATATCAGCCCTCCCACTAACCCCTTTGCCTCTGCTATCGCCAGCACTCTCCCATTCATTGCCACCCTATTTGTGACTTCCCCTTGCTTTTAGGATATAAGCTCTCATGAGCAGGGCCCTCTTTCCTCCTGTTCTCCTTCTACTAATCAATCACCCTCTGTACCTCTAGGTCTGATTCGATAACCCTGTTTTCTTCAGCTCAGGCCTACATCGCGTTGGACATTACCATCACTCTTTGTCCCCCAAATAGCTTGATCCGCATTACCAAGTCATCTGTGTGTACTTTTGTTAATTAGTATATGTCTTGGTATAACTATGTTTAGTTTAATAATATATTTTTGATCGTTGTTGTCTGTGTATTCATCGTAATCACCAACATTTATTTATATAGCGCCAGCAGATTCCGTAGCGCTTTACAATTGGGAACAAACATTAATAAAACAATACTGGGTAATACATACAGACAGAGAGGTAAGAGAACCCTGCTCGCAAGCTTACAATCTATGGGAATTGTAAATTACTGTAAATTTCATGTGGCGCTGCAGACCTTTTGTGGAACCTTATAGATAAAAGATAATATAAGAAATGCATACCCTTTGAAAAATGTACTTTATCACTGGCTTTTTACACTGTACTGTACCTTTGATACGGTTTGAAATTAAGAGTTTAAAAAAAACAATAACAAATAATAATCATACTTGCCTACTTTTAATTTTTTCCCTCCAGCAGAGCGTGCCATTTTGGCCCTGAAATTGAAATTTTGTTGCAGGGGCAGAGCCAGAATGCTGCGATTCCCCATGAATCGCATCATTGAGGCTCAAAGTGGGCAGGATGCGGGAGAACTGCCTGCTCTCCCAGGAGTCCGGGCAACCTACTGGGAATTCGGGAGTCTCCCGAACATTCCGGGCGAGTAGGCAAGTATGATAATAATAGCCATCCTCTGGATCTACACAATTAAAATGTATGAAGGGTTGGACTCAATGGTCCTTTTTCAACCTTGCTGTGTAACTCTGTAACCAGGGCCGGATTAAGGGAATGGAGGCCCCTGGGCTAAGGGCGCCTCCATTCCCCCGTGAGGCCCCCATTGTGAGCCGCCCGCCGCCCCATCCCCCGTGAGGGCCCCCCCAAAGCGCTTACCTGTCAGTCCAGTCCTCCGTCCCCGGCTCGCTGTATGCTCCTTACTGAGGAGATCTTGCGAGTGTTCACTCGCGAGATCTCCTCAGTAAGCAGAGTACTGAGCGCCGGGGACGGAGGACTACAGTGACAGTGCTCAGCAGCATTGATCGGGCTGGGGGCGCCCCCGCCCCCGGACCGATCAATGATGCTGCTGCGGACTTTGAAGGGCCCCCTGGATGCCCGAGGCCCCTGGGCTATAGCCCAGTTAGACCTCGGGTTAATCCGGCCCTGTCTGTAACCCTGGTATGCGTGTCTGTGATTGTATATGCATGTGTCTCTGTATTTTTGTGTCAATTGTATTAATGTGAGTGTCTTTGTGAATATATGTGTATATATGTTTGTCTGTGTTTATGTGTTGTGAGGAATGTAGGCAAACTATGTCATCTCCTGGGGTTAGATGGTGGAACATGGTAATAAAGCAGCCATTAACAGAGGAAAACTCCTGCAGGTGGCTACATCTAGCCCGTAGCTAGTCCTTTCTACACACGGGGGAACCAAGTGTCCAGGCCACACACAAAATACAAATAGCAAGCGCAGGATGCTGTGACATAATTTTGATTTTGTCTCCCAGCTGCATTCAGCCTGTTATCTGGCTCGGAGGCTAGAAGATCAGATCTAGCCTCATGGTATGGAGGCCCACCCTCTCTGCTTCATTCACACCCAGGACCCTGACCAGCCATAGAGTTAAAGTTCTGCGCTTGCCCGTAAAATGGGTAATGCCCCACTTAAATGTGGCTTGCCCAACCCTGCCAGCTCATTTAAATAATCCTGTTCTCCTTGTTTCTGCACTTCTATCTGCACTTTGCAAAGTACACCGCCTATCCACCGAAAATCTGATTTTGCATTACTGGCTCTCAAAAACATGAACTGACATATAAAATGAGCACATTTTTGCAAATTTGGTGCACCAAACAGAATTTGCATTGTACTTTTGCACTTTCATGAATAACCCTTATTGAAAGTAAATCAAGCCTTGTATAGTGTGCAAAGAAAACCTTTGTCACCTATTGTTGCAGGAGAGCATCTGTGACATGGGAGCTTTGTAGTTAATGCCTCCACCACAGAAAGATCTTTAAATATACGGACATGGGTGCAGAACTTTAATATTTCAGGGCATTTCTATAGAATTTCTTGATACAAGATATACTATTTTAGTGGTCACCATTTTGCAAAACCAGCATTCTGAAAATAATATACTTCATGAATCCTCTTGCTAAAATGAAGGTACACTCATTTCTGGAGTGACTACCGTAGACACAGTTTTATTCCAGTTTGTGGATAAATATTTATTTTACCTTGGCAGAGTAAACATAATTAATAAATTCAGACATAGGGGTTTATAAGGATTTGACATATGCTAATTACTCAGCAACAGCCGGTTTCAGTATGTCGAACAAAGCGTTCTATCTTCCCCATCCGCGACACCAACCATTCTGCAAATTAATTGCAGCCAACTATACCCGTGTGAATTGTTCCTGCACAAGCCAGTGCTACGTCTGAGAAAATGGCATCTATCTGTGTCCATTCATAGGCATATACACAGCTTGTCAATTTCAATCTGGCTCCTGATTATGGTCTGGAATGATGATGTAATCAGGGTCTGTCAAATTCTTTGCAGTTTGCCTTTATAGTTTGACTGGGAATAGTTTTCAACCCCGCTTCCCTAAGGTATTGCTGTTATAGGTCTTTATGGGAAAAGCTGCTTATATATTTACATGTTTAAACCAGGGGTATTCTCATCTAAATAATGATGACATTCAAAAGTCTCTGATCGGTATCCTTATTATCTAGGACCACAAGAACATCCTCCTCTATAATTTTTTATTAGGAAATTAAGTGACTGCCAGGGACCACAAAAATTCTAAAAGGAAAAAAAGTAAATGAAAATAAAATGATCATTAATGAGATTAACGTTTATTAAATACTTGCCATAATGATCTCATTTTAAACCCAGAAAATAAATTCCAATCGCCAGGACAAACATTTCACCAGGTTTTAATGTTTTATTTAAATATTTACAGAAGACAAGCTTGTTTGTAATCATAAAAAGAAACTCCAAAATGCAAGATAAAAAAACAAGGATAATATGCAAAGTCTATACCATATTGAAACATGGAGGCTATAATGCACTAATCATCCCTTATTGGATACACATAAATAAATATACAAAATTTTTTCTTAAAATTATTTTTCATTGTAAACTAATGTAAGTGAATGGACCTGTACACGGAGACATTCTGACAAGCGTTTGCTTTGCATTCAATTCCATGTTGCCTGTAGAATTCATAAGCGTTAATTTTGGTACTTTGTACTGTATGCTGCAGGGAAGCTTTGATAACACACTTTGAATGCACTGCGCCACACCCATGTGTATGGGGCCAAACGGGTGACTTATGGTTCCAAAAATATGGTACCCGCCCTATACCCACTGCCACTAATCTTAATCACCAACATTAAACATATAACTGGCATAAGATGAACTAAAAGGCATAGTGCTCACCTAAAACTACTGTAATGTCTTTTAGGAAACAATACCAAAAAGCAGCATGGCAGAGTGTGAAGGGGGGCCAAAGCAGCATGGCACAGGGTGATGAAGGGGGGTCCAGGAGAAGAGGGGAGCAAAAGCAGCATGACACATGGTGATGAAGGGCAGGGGCGGGCTGGACCGGGGGCAGGGGGGCAGCGGGCACCTGGACCGCTCAGTCTAGCGACTGTTTGGGCCGGCCGCCTCCCCCCGTCCCCCGCTGTGGATGAAATTATTTTTTCTGATGTTATCTGCACGTGTCACGTGATGCGGCCGTCTGTGCGCCCCCCAGGCTGGTACCTCCCAGCCCGCGCCTGATGAAGGGGGCCAAGAGAAGGGGGGATCAAAAGCAGCATGGAACAGGGTGATGAAGGGGGCCAGGAGAAGGGGGGGTCAAAAGCAGCATGGAGGGGGCAGTGTGATCATAGAGAGGCACAGCATAGTGATTAAGGGGCACAGTAATGTGTGTGTGATGGCACAGCGGGCTTGTGACAACGTAATGTATGTGTGGTAGGTGGTGGCTAAATAATGGGTGTTATTTTGTTTGTAGGGTGAAGGTGGGGAAATTTAATTTTATAGTGGGGACTATTAATTTAAGATGGGGTGGTTTGGGAGCTATTAATTGAATGTGGAGCTGAGTTTGAGGAGCATGAGATCTATTTATTAAATGTGAATATTAATTATTTAAAGGCAGTGATGGTTGTGGGAAATAGGTATATTTATTATACGTAAATTCTATTAATTTATTGCTGGGGCTGTCTGGAGGGAGGGAAATAGGTTTATAAAATGGGAATACTATTACTTTAATGTTGGGGCTGGAGGAAGGCCTAAGTATTAATTGTAGGTCCTATTGATTTAACGCCGGGGCTGGTTGGAAATTTCTAAATGTACCCATTTTTTCCAAATAGGGCCCCCAACATTCCAGGATCCAGACAAGCCGCAACTAAAGAAACCAGCAGCCACAAGTGGTAAAAGTGACAAGAAAAGGTAGGACAGTCTGTCAAACATTCCCTGTTCACCTCCATGTTATGCTGAGTGGGTCTACCAGATTATCCTCATTTTACAACACACCAGTTTGCTCGACATTCTAAAATGCCCATTTGACCTTGCATTTCATTTACTTCCATGTATACTTGTCTACTTGTCCTTTAGCTTCAATTTTTCCTAAATGGTGCATGAGTTTCTTGCAAAAAGATGAGCTTCTTGCAAGAGGACATATATCCACCAGTTACCAAGAATTGTTACCAGAGGTGTGTGTCTCATATCGTTACGTTCTAGAGCGACACTGATCAGGGGAAGCGTTTTTATGTATTTATTTTTTGGTAGTTGATCTTTACCAACCATTTATTTGTCCAATTAAAAATAATGGTAAAGGGGCATTGGTAAGGTAGACAAGAGAGCCATAAGCAAGATTGGGCACTGTTAGTAACTTAGGGTGTATTTACTCACTGTGGTTGCATGATCGCTAAACACAGCCTGGTTGCTGCATTTCCTTCCCGTAGAAGCTTGTTATTGGGTATGCATGAACGCATGAACGAACGCTGCTCTAGCTACGGATACTTATTTGTGTTGCTAATTTCATTTTCCTGATTAAAAATATACATATATATATATATATATATATATATATTATTTATTTTTCTCTTACATCTAAAATGTTATGTATGAAATATATGAGATTATGACTTTATTTTAGATAAAATTGCCTGGAAATGTGAGTTACATGTTTTTTATAAGTGTAAATATATAATGTAATATATATATTTATAGTATATCATATATAAGAATATGAATAATTATTGTGCTACCTTTTCTTCCTTTCTTTTGTAGTTTAAAGAGATCAAGACTGATTTCAAATTCAGCCTAGTAGCTTCCATCAGTTCCTGCAAATCTATACAACTCTTTAGTCTCTATGTGCTACCCCGCCCAGTTATCTCTGGTAAAAAACATTCTGCCTCTCTCGAAAAGGTGGAGACCTTGGACCCTGACAAGCGGGCTCATATTAGGGGGCATACAGCCAAAAGTTGTATACATGTCTGAGTGAAAGAAAACTCACACACATTGTTCTATCGGCTATATTGGGTATCCTCCCGATTCCGCAAGATATGTCTTCAAGCATCTAGTGGAAAGGTGTTCAAATCCAGTCCTCCAGGGCTACCAACAGTTCATGTTTTCAGGATTTCTCTAATCCTGCACAGGTGAGATAACCTTTTAAACTGGGTCAATAATTATCATACCTGTTTCTACAGACAGAAATCCTGAAAACATGTCCTGTTGGTAGCCCTTGAGGATTGAATTTGGACACATTTGGTCTAGTAATTGCTGGAAGGGATGCAGATAGGAGGGAACACTGTCCCACATATGGTGGCTCTGCCCTAAATAGGTCAATTCCTAGTGGGATATGTAAAATCTAATCCTGGAAGTAACAGGCACCAGACTCCCCATGTGCCTCTCTCATGTCCAAGCCATGCTGAAGCACACAGTGGCTCTAACTAATCTTATTTTGCAGCCAGGTAGGTGCCTATGGGCAAACTAATAAAAAAAAGGAAAACGCCCGTCCCCCTGTGTCTTACAGCAGTTATTAACAGAGTGTGGCCAACCCACCACCTTGAGCGTATAACCAGTGTTAAACATAAATGTCCAAGTGAAGTCAACTGCACCTGGACACTATGGTTCTCTGGCTTTGAGACCAATCAGGCATCAGCTATTCATTAACACATAACGGAACACTACGCTTATGTGGAGTTTTATCTTTGTCCCCTTAGGCTCTCCCTCCCCCTTCTGGTCTTCCCCCTCTATCCAGTACTAATTCTTGGGGCTAGATTAACTAAACTGCGGGTTTGAAAAAGTGGAGATGTTGCCTATAGCAACCAATCAGATTCTAGCTTTCATTTATTTAGTGCATTCTACAAAATGACAGCTAGAATCTGATTGGTTGTTATAGACAACATCTCCACTTCTTCAAACCCGCAGTTTAGTAAATCTAGCCCTTGGACTCCAGATACAATGACCAGTCATAACAAGCCCTGTGTCCACTAGCTCAGTTCTGAGCTTAAACCTGTGGCATTTTAGTTTCTCGAGGTGCTTGCTTTGACATGTTACAACCAGTTGTTGGACTTTTAGGACAAAGTATGGTCCTCCCAGCACTACCCTCCTTTTCTGTAGACCCTTCCCGTATTCTTGACTGACAGCTTAATAAGGTTTATATAAATAAAAATCCATTTGTTGGGTTTAGTTGTTGTACACTGACAGCCCGGCTACCGCGCTGAGGGCAGCGTGCGTAATGCCGGAAGATTAAATATTTTCTATCAACGCCAGAATGTATAGTTATGTGTGTGGGCTGCAACAGTTAAACTATTATTTGTGACAGAGCTGCATTGAAAAGTCAGGATAATACTACCTAATCTATTTACTGTCATAGTTCTCCTATGAGAATGTAATTTGTGGGTCTGAACATTTCTGGTGCTCTAAGAAGTCATTGAAACATTTTGTTCTCTTCTAATACATTACAGTGCTATATTAATAAGTGGTGTTTTCCCCTAGCTTCAGTTCTAAATCTGAAAAAATGTCTAAATTTCAAAATGATCCCACAAGTGCACATCAGATCTGCATGCAATTACTGATACAAAACTGACGATTGTTTTGATAGTAAATTACAGAAGAATACAGGCTTTAACGCCACAGCACAGACTTGAGGAACTGGCAAAGTTCCATGACTGTCACAGAAAATTGATTGAATCCTGAAGACTTCAATGGGAGGATAAGACATAGTGTTCCTGCTTCCTCTGCCCTTTCTTCCTCCTCCTAAATGTCACCTTGCAACAATTGTGTAACTTGGCAGCAGTGAAAAGAACAGCCTGGATGTGGCAGGAAAGCAAGATGTTGCTCATTTAACCTCTCCTTTTTGTGAGGGAACAAACTCTATCCAGTCTCTTGGAGGGAAAACCATTCCACATTTTTTCTTTAAAGGAAAACCCCACCCAATTTTGTTTTTATTTAAAGTATAATTCCACCTTTCACCCTCTACCTGCTTACTAATCTCTTTCCTGAACTGTGGGGAATTCTCTTGTGTGTTTGTGGTCCCTGAAGAAATAGGGCCCCCACAATGGAGAGTAGGCCACAGCAATTCACTATGTTGGCCACATCTCCTGTCCCCATCATCATCATCATCATCACCATTTATTTATATAGCGCCACTAACAGGGGCGGATCTAGAATTTTTTTCTACCCCGGGCGATATGGGGGGGGGGGGGGGGCGATTTAAGCCCCGCCCCCTTTCTAACTTCTAAGGCTGCCGGCGGCTGCACAGTATGTGCAGGTCCGTTAGGCAGTGATAATGTGCTGTCCCGCTGCTCTGATTGTGTTTAAAACACAATCAGAGCAGCCGGGCAGCACATTATCACTGCCTAACGGACTTGCACAGTGTGCAGCCGCTGGCAGCAAGCCCCTGCTAGGGGGGGCGATCGCCCCGATCGCCCCTCCCCCTGGATCCGCCACTGGCCACTAATTCCGCAGCGCTGTACAGAGAACTCACTCACATCAGTCCCTGCCCCATTGGAGCTAACAGTCTAAATTCCCTCACACACACACACACACACAGACTAGGCTCAATTTGATAGCAACCAATTAACCTACTAGTATGTTTTTAGAGTGTGGGAGGAAACCGGAAAACCCGGAGGAAATCCACGCAAACACGGGGAGAACACACAAACTCCACACAGATAATGCCATGGTTGGGAATTTCCCCATGTCCCCCTCCTCCTGGATCCCCGCTGCCACTGTGCCTCTGTCCCCCTCCTCCTGGATCCCCCTGCTGCCACTATAACGCTGCCCCGCTCCCCCTGAACCCCCCCTGCTGCCACTGTAATGCTGCCCCCCACCCTGCATCCCCGCTACCCCTGTATAAGACGCACCCAGGTTTTAGACCCAAAATTTTGGGGGAAAAGGTGCATCTTATACATGGGGAAATACGGTAATTAACTCTAGTCTGTGTGTGTGTTAGGTAATTTATACTGTAAACTTCATCAGGGCAGGGACTGATGTGAGGGATAAAAAGTATTCTCTGTACAGCACTGCGAAATTGGTGGCGCTATATAAATAAATGGTGATAATGAAGACATGCAGGTATGCACCGGTAGCATATGTGTCTGGTTCATGCCACATACACTTATATCCATGTTTATAGCCATTTGTTTTGTTTGCAAAATACGAATTCACTATTAGGCGACAATAAAATTTAAAAAAACACATTCGTAAAAAATAGAAAACATTGGTTAAACACACATACAATCAGGCCCGGCGCTCCCATTAGGCAAGGTTAGGCACTTGCCTAGGGCGCCGGGCTCTGGAGGGCGCCACAGAATGAAAATTACTTTAAAACTGTGCGGCGACCGCTGACCATACCTTTCACGGCCGGCGCACAGCATTCAGATACATTCACGGGGAGGGGATAACGGACTATTGATCATCACCACGGCCGCCTCTCTGCTCCGTCTCCTCCCCTCCACTCACTGACCGTGATGATGATGTCACGGCCCGACAGTGTCAGTGAGTGGAGGGGAGCAGGGGAGGGGGTGCCGATTTTGACAAAGTGCCTAGGGCGCCATGGTTCCTAGCACCGGCCCTGCATACAATAGCATAATATATACACATGCAATGGAGAAAGCACCTGCCTGCGGAGCTTTCACAAACAGCCAATCCTTCAGTCGACTCCTTCAGTTTATAAAAACTGTGGGCTGTAGAGTTCAACACATTTTACATAAAAAAACGGACACATGAAATGAATCATAAAAAGGCATCATAGAAAAGCATCTGCTGCATGAAGATTTGTTTAAAGCATATGATATCATTCACTGTTGAATAATAAAATAAATATTTTATATTAAATGTGCGGTCCCCCCAGAAAAGCTGCTAGAGGCACCAGACTATGACATGCTGGTGACACAACAGGCTGCTCAGACACTTTTGCAATTTATGAATGAATTATAGTCATTGTATGAAAGTAGTCCAGTAGCAGCTAAACCCAACATGGAATTGTTATTATTCTTATAATTTATTTATATAACGCTAATTATATTACACAGAGCTATGTAGATAATATGTAATCATTCACAGCAGTTCCTGCCCCATCAGAGCGGCTCTCTCACGCTCCGACCAATCAGAACGAAGCCACTCTGTCTGACTATTACTACCAAGCTGGGAGCCTTGCCATTCGCATCAGGGTACCTTGCAGAGGAAGTCAGCATCATTGAAATGCTAGTGTGGAGGGACAGAAGATGTCAGAGCCGGTGCCCGTGAAGAGGGCGAAGATATCCGGCAGCGCTGTGCCCCTGGAGGGGCTGAAGAGGTCCCCGATGGTGCCCAGCTACAAGAAAGAAGAGGAGAAGTACTCACCCGTCCATCGATCCAGCGGCGGTGAGTATAACTTCTTTTTTGCAGGTCCTGTGCGCGGGGGAAGGATGAGCCAATCAGGGCTCATCTTTCCCCGCTGGCCAATCAGCGGCCGGATGCGCGAGCCAATCGCGGCTCGCGCCCGGCCATTCAAAAGATTGGCGCCGACGCGAGCCAATCAGCGCTCGCGCCGGCGGATGACGTCACGCCGGCGACTATATAAGTCGCCGGGTGGCGCCATTTTGGCAGAAGTCCGTCGGCGGGGAAGAGAGAGGACGTCTCGTCCAGACGTCCATCAACAGAGCCAGCAGCAGCGGCGGCAGGGGGCCCTTGTAAGGGCCGTGAGCTACCCTGCCGCCAGAAGACTTCAATCAAGCCGCCGGAGCGGAGAACGTCGGCGGGGAGCCCTTGTAAGGGCTGAGAGCGCCCCCGCCAAGCAGCCTTCAACAGCGCCGAAGAGGAGAAGAGGCGCCGCCGGCTGGAGGGTCTGGAAGACCCGGAGAAGAAAGGAAGAAGACGGCGTGTCAAGTTGAGTATCCTGCGCAGAGCAGGTAAGTATACTCAACGTTAAGTTCGGGCACTAGGCCCGTGGGCACATTCGGGCACAAGGCCCGTGGCACTGTAAAGTAGGGGCACAAGGCCCAGGGACCTGGGCACTAGGCCCCAACGAAGTAGTGGGCCAGTAGGCCATTAGTATCTATATAAAGGGGACAAGCCCCTGTTAGTTAGAGAGGGGGACTCAGAGCCCCAGGTGTACAAGGGCACAAGGCCCTTAGGTAGTTAGTGGCCTAGAGGCCATAGGAAGGCCAGAGGGCCTGGTTAGGGGCTGGTAGCCCATCTGCTATTAAGGGCACAAGGCCCTCAGTTAGTTAGGAAGGCCACAGGCCTTAGGCAGGGGCTAGGACCCCTAGGTAGTAGGGCACAAGGCCCTAGTGAGTGGGCTCAGAGCCCTGAGTTAGAGAGGGGGCTGAGGCCCATTAAACAGAGCAGAAGGCTCTGGGTGTAGCTGGGCAGAGACCCATGGTGTATAGGGCATAAGGCCCTGGTGGTGTGAGGTAGAGGCGTAGGAGCCTCGTGAGAGTAGGCGCGGTCCTGTGTGAGGTGAGCACACGTGGTTAGGAGGTACGGTCGAGCGTAGGCTCCCGTGGTGCTGTAGCAACCTGCTGGTTGGCTAGCAGTGGTGTGTTCGGGTAAGTAGCGGCAAAGTACTGTAGACTGTATTTATTCTGTCTGTGTGGCGAGTGTAGTTTACATTACAGTATTTTGGTGTGCTTTCTAACTGTGTCCAGGGGCAAGACGTCAGGCCCCCATTAAAGGTAGGCTCTTGTTTCCTGTGGTTTTCCTGTGTTAACCCGTGCTGGAAGATGTCAGAGCCGGTGCCCGTGAAGAGGGCGAAGATATCCGGCAGCGCTGTGCCCCTGGAGGGGCTGAAGAGGTCCCCGATGGTGCCCAGCTACAAGAAAGAAGAGGAGAAGTACTCACCCGTCCATCGATCCAGCGGCGGTGAGTATAACTTCTTTTTTGCAGGTCCTGTGCGCGGGGGAAGGATGAGCCAATCAGGGCTCATCTTTCCCCGCTGGCCAATCAGCGGCCGGATGCGCGAGCCAATCGCGGCTCGCGCCCGGCCATTCAAAAGATTGGCGCCGACGCGAGCCAATCAGCGCTCGCGCCGGCGGATGACGTCACGCCGGCGACTATATAAGTCGCCGGGTGGCGCCATTTTGGCAGAAGTCCGTCGGCGGGGAAGAGAGAGGACGTCTCGTCCAGACGTCCATCAACAGAGCCAGCAGCAGCGGCGGCAGGGGGCCCTTGTAAGGGCCGTGAGCTACCCTGCCGCCAGAAGACTTCAATCAAGCCGCCGGAGCGGAGAACGTCGGCGGGGAGCCCTTGTAAGGGCTGAGAGCGCCCCCGCCAAGCAGCCTTCAACAGCGCCGAAGAGGAGAAGAGGTGCCGCCGGCTGGAGGGTCTGCAAGACCCGGAGAAGAAAGGAAGAAGACGGCGTGTCAAGTTGAGTATCCTGCGCAGAGCAGGTAAGTATACTCAACGTTAAGTTCGGGCACTAGGCCCGTGGGCACATTCGGGCACAAGGCCCGTGGCACTGTAAAGTAGGGGCACAAGGCCCAGGGACCTGGGCACTAGGCCCCAACGAAGTAGTGGGCCAGTAGGCCATTAGTATCTATATAAAGGGGACAAGCCCCTGTTAGTTAGAGAGGGGGACTCAGAGCCCCAGGTGTACAAGGGCACAAGGCCCTTAGGTAGTTAGTGGCCTAGAGGCCATAGGAAGGCCAGAGGGCCTGGTTAGGGGCTGGTAGCCCATCTGCTATTAAGGGCACAAGGCCCTCAGTTAGTTAGGAAGGCCACAGGCCTTAGGCAGGGGCTAGGACCCCTAGGTAGTAGGGCACAAGGCCCTAGTGAGTGGGCTCAGAGCCCTGAGTTAGAGAGGGGGCTGAGGCCCATTAAACAGAGCAGAAGGCTCTGGGTGTAGCTGGGCAGAGACCCATGGTGTATAGGGCATAAGGCCCTGGTGGTGTGAGGTAGAGGCGTAGGAGCCTCGTGAGAGTAGGCGCGGTCCTGTGTGAGGTGAGCACACGTGGTTAGGAGGTACGGTCGAGCGTAGGCTCCCGTGGTGCTGTAGCAACCTGCTGGTTGGCTAGCAGCGGTGTGTTCGGGTAAGTAGCGGCAAAGTACTGTAGACTGTATTTATTCTGTCTGTGTGGCGAGTGTAGTTTACATTACAGTATTTTGGTGTGCTTTCTAACTGTGTCCAGGGGCAAGACGTCAGGCCCCCATTAAAGGTAGGCTCTTGTTTCCTGTGGTTTTCCTGTGTTAACCCGTGCTGTGGGGGACAAGTGTAAGTACCAGCATACACATAGTCAGGGGAGAACACATGTAGTTTCCCTGTCGCTTAGGTCCCCGGGGTCACACTGGTACCCAGAGGGGGTGGCTGAGTGAGTTGGTGGCAGTACAGCACACCTTGAGGCAGTTCCAGGGGCGGCCGTGGTTCTGATCAAGGGTCCTCAAGGCCGGTTCCGTGCAGGTGGACCTGTGGTTCCGGACGTAGGGACACGTGTGAGATACCCGAGTACAGGCAGTCGGGCGGTTCAGTTCGATCGGCTGTTCCGTGCGGCAGTCGGCCCGCGGGTTAGTGTGCTGTTTTACTGAGCCTCAGCCGGGCTTAAAGAACCCGTACTTAGGGCCTGTGTGTGACTCCATAGCAAGAAGGCAGCTTCTTGGTACGACCTGGGTGAGGGGGTTAGGAACCGCCCTCCGGTTTAGGCTGTGAACACCGGCTGGTGTTCCCCGTAGCGTGTAACTAGTAGTTCCGTTAGTGCACCACATTTAGTTAGTCCTAGTGTTTGACGTAGTTGCGTTGCCGACCATTAGAACGTTGTTAGGGTCGGGTCGCCGTTGTAGTTAGTCCAGTTTGTGGGTGCCATCTTAGTTCACGGAGAGCGTAGAGGGAGGCTGTGTGATCTTGTCATCCGCAGGAGTCGGGAAGGTGCAGGAGAACCGGATCGGAAGTGGGAGTGTCCCGGTGAGTATCACGCTCGATTCCCCCTTTCGGTTAGGCCCTCACCGGTTGGTGTGTGAGGTACTTGAGGCGGGATTAGTCCTCGGATTAGTCTTGGCCTTCAGTGCCTGTAGTCCCCCGCGTCTTGGCAAGAACAAAGTGAGGAGGCGGCAAGGAGCTTGGACTGACCGTGTCCTTGTCCTTTGCCGTAGTCTCGGACAGCCCTTACCTGGTAGGCACGGCCGTAATCTCTGTCTCTATCTTAGAGGGACGTGATTGGAGGTGACTGCGGCTGCGGATCTGCTGGGATTGGATTGCAGCTGGGAAATCGGAAGCGGACTGGAGGTGACCATCGTTTACAAGGTAAGTTCTTTTGTGTTGCGTCTGTCCCTGTCTTTCCCCGCAGGGGGCGTTACATTTTGGCGTAGTCGGCAGGATCAACGATGGCTCATCGGGGGATCATTCCGCTGTACGAGGGATACAGCTGTGTCATCTCTCGTGACGAAGTGGCAGCGTTCACGAAGCAAATCCTGGAACGTTGTGAGACAAGGAAGAAGAAGAACAAAGGTACTAAACGGCAACCGGTGGAAGAAATGCTGTGCTGGAAGTGTGGGTTGCCTGGACACTTCGCATACCAGTGCCCAGTTGCCGAGGAGCTCTTTGATGAATGGGAGGACGAAGAAGTCTCCGATGAATGGGAAGACGTAGAAGTCTTCGAGTGGAAGGACGAGGAAGCCTTCCATCCATGGTCTCAAGAGAAGTCGGAATCTGGAGGGAAGGATCGGCAGAGCCTGCTGACTGTCGGATCGCAGGTGATCGTCCCGTCCAAGCAAGATTCGCGACAGGAATACCCGCGTCAGCCGGATGCTGGAGCCGGGGTATTGGAGACGTCGGATACGTCAGACGACTTGTCCGTGGCTGTGGAAGAGTTGGTCCCTGAAGACGAAGGGAGAACTGAGCAGACCCTCCACGGGGCAACGTTGTGTCCGGAGACATGTGAAGATGTCTGCCCGGTGGTACCTGAGAGGATGGAAGCCATCAGTACCCCGGAAGAGAGAGTTGCTGAAGAAGTACTGCCTGACGAAGACTGTACTTTAGAGAGCGCAGCTGGAGAGTGGTGGATGTTGTCACCTTCTGAAGAAGCTTCCCGCACAACCGAGGAGGTATCGGACGGATGGGAGGTCCCGGCATGCGCCGAGGAAGAGACTCCCTGGATACCGACTTCGGGCGAGGAAGTTGCCAGGATGGTGTGGATCCTGCGCGAGAGGGCTTTACCGCGAAGGACCCGGTGGACGCAAGTCAGGGATGCCGGTAAGCGACCCTTGGAGGTGGACGTAGAGGAGAAGACGTTGATTGTGGGGACCACAATGGAAAAAGGCGGCGGAAATGTGGAGGGACAGAAGATGTCAGAGCCGGTGCCCGTGAAGAGGGCGAAGATATCCGGCAGCGCTGTGCCCCTGGAGGGGCTGAAGAGGTCCCCGATGGTGCCCAGCTACAAGAAAGAAGAGGAGAAGTACTCACCCGTCCATCGATCCAGCGGCGGTGAGTATAACTTCTTTTTTGCAGGTCCTGTGCGCGGGGGAAGGATGAGCCAATCAGGGCTCATCTTTCCCCGCTGGCCAATCAGCGGCCGGATGCGCGAGCCAATCGCGGCTCGCGCCCGGCCATTCAAAAGATTGGCGCCGACGCGAGCCAATCAGCGCTCGCGCCGGCGGATGACGTCACGCCGGCGACTATATAAGTCGCCGGGTGGCGCCATTTTGGCAGAAGTCCGTCGGCGGGGAAGAGAGAGGACGTCTCGTCCAGACGTCCATCAACAGAGCCAGCAGCAGCGGCGGCAGGGGGCCCTTGTAAGGGCCGTGAGCTACCCTGCCGCCAGAAGACTTCAATCAAGCCGCCGGAGCGGAGAACGTCGGCGGGGAGCCCTTGTAAGGGCTGAGAGCGCCCCCGCCAAGCAGCCTTCAACAGCGCCGAAGAGGAGAAGAGGCGCCGCCGGCTGGAGGGTCTGGAAGACCCGGAGAAGAAAGGAAGAAGACGGCGTGTCAAGTTGAGTATCCTGCGCAGAGCAGGTAAGTATACTCAACGTTAAGTTCGGGCACTAGGCCCGTGGGCACATTCGGGCACAAGGCCCGTGGCACTGTAAAGTAGGGGCACAAGGCCCAGGGACCTGGGCACTAGGCCCCAACGAAGTAGTGGGCCAGTAGGCCATTAGTATCTATATAAAGGGGACAAGCCCCTGTTAGTTAGAGAGGGGGACTCAGAGCCCCAGGTGTACAAGGGCACAAGGCCCTTAGGTAGTTAGTGGCCTAGAGGCCATAGGAAGGCCAGAGGGCCTGGTTAGGGGCTGGTAGCCCATCTGCTATTAAGGGCACAAGGCCCTCAGTTAGTTAGGAAGGCCACAGGCCTTAGGCAGGGGCTAGGACCCCTAGGTAGTAGGGCACAAGGCCCTAGTGAGTGGGCTCAGAGCCCTGAGTTAGAGAGGGGGCTGAGGCCCATTAAACAGAGCAGAAGGCTCTGGGTGTAGCTGGGCAGAGACCCATGGTGTATAGGGCATAAGGCCCTGGTGGTGTGAGGTAGAGGCGTAGGAGCCTCGTGAGAGTAGGCGCGGTCCTGTGTGAGGTGAGCACACGTGGTTAGGAGGTACGGTCGAGCGTAGGCTCCCGTGGTGCTGTAGCAACCTGCTGGTTGGCTAGCAGCGGTGTGTTCGGGTAAGTAGCGGCAAAGTACTGTAGACTGTATTTATTCTGTCTGTGTGGCGAGTGTAGTTTACATTACAGTATTTTGGTGTGCTTTCTAACTGTGTCCAGGGGCAAGACGTCAGGCCCCCATTAAAGGTAGGCTCTTGTTTCCTGTGGTTTTCCTGTGTTAACCCGTGCTGTGGGGGACAAGTGTAAGTACCAGCATACACATAGTCAGGGGAGAACACATGTAGTTTCCCTGTCCCTTAGGTCCCCGGGGTCACACTGGTACCCAGAGGGGGTGGCTGAGTGAGTTGGTGGCAGTACAGCACACCTTGAGGCAGTTCCAGGGGCGGCCGTGGTTCTGATCAAGGGTCCTCAAGGCCGGTTCCGTGCAGGTGGACCTGTGGTTCCGGACGTAGGGACACGTGTGAGATACCCGAGTACAGGCAGTCGGGCGGTTCAGTTCGATCGGCTGTTCCGTGCGGCAGTCGGCCCGCGGGTTAGTGTGCTGTTTTACTGAGCCTCAGCCGGGCTTAAAGAACCCGTACTTAGGGCCTGTGTGTGACTCCATAGCAAGAAGGCAGCTTCTTGGTACGACCTGGGTGAGGGGGTTAGGAACCGCCCTCCGGTTTAGGCTGTGAACACCGGCTGGTGTTCCCCGTAGCGTGTAACTAGTAGTTCCGTTAGTGCACCACATTTAGTTAGTCCTAGTGTTTGACGTAGTTGCGTTGCCGACCATTAGAACGTTGTTAGGGTCGGGTCGCCGTTGTAGTTAGTCCAGTTTGTGGGTGCCATCTTAGTTCACGGAGAGCGTAGAGGGAGGCTGTGTGATCTTGTCATCCGCAGGAGTCGGGAAGGTGCAGGAGAACCGGATCGGAAGTGGGAGTGTCCCGGTGAGTATCACGCTCGATTCCCCCTTTCGGTTAGGCCCTCACCGGTTGGTGTGTGAGGTACTTGAGGCGGGATTAGTCCTCGGATTAGTCTTGGCCTTCAGTGCCTGTAGTCCCCCGCGTCTTGGCAAGAACAAAGTGAGGAGGCGGCAAGGAGCTTGGACTGACCGTGTCCTTGTCCTTTGCCGTAGTCTCGGACAGCCCTTACCTGGTAGGCACGGCCGTAATCTCTGTCTCTATCTTAGAGGGACGTGATTGGAGGTGACTGCGGCTGCGGATCTGCTGGGATTGGATTGCAGCTGGGAAATCGGAAGCGGACTGGAGGTGACCATCGTTTACAAGGTAAGTTCTTTTGTGTTGCGTCTGTCCCTGTCTTTCCCCGCAGGGGGCGTTACACTAGTTTGTTTTTTTTATTTTATATCTCATTGTATTAAAAACCTGCAAGACTACAGAGGATTCCCCTGGATTTAGGTGCTAAAAAATCACTGAAAAGAGTGTGCATGGGAGAGTCTTTGTTTTAGTAAATATTTTTCCCTGTGTAAATGTCTTTTTTTTAACAGTATTTTTGTCCTGCTGCACTACAGGTGCTTTTTTTGATTGGGTAGGATCCACATTGGGCATCCCCGTAAAATTAGGCTATGAGTGCTGTTGCTAATACAATATTTGGGAGGGGGCACACCATTTTATTTTTTATTTTTTTAACACTAGTAAGGTGTGTGCTGCTCATCATCAGAACGTACCTTACATCAGAGGCCTGCAATAAATACCGCTCTTCACAGGAGTATCTGCTGGTGCTTCTACCTTAGTTACATGAACACGCCATTACTATACTTGACCAACGCTTGCACACCCCTTCCAGCCCTGGCTCTGTCTTACTAAGAAGTAGCAAGTGTAAGATGCGTCCGAATTTCCCTCATCTATATGCAGTGCTGTACAGAGGACGTTTCCCAATATTTCTGTAAGCAATCATTCAGAAAACTACAATTCCGCAGAGTGCCTCTGGGAAGTTAAATGCAAATTGTAATGACTATTTTTGAGTGGGCAAACTTCAATGAATGAACTAGAAGGTTCCAGGAGATTCTTGGGGAAAAGGGGAGGAGACATAAATGGACTAGCTAGTGTGAGAAGTGATGTGTGTGACTGCTGGCTGAGTTATTGAAGGATCTTCCAACAAAGAGCCACTAAATGCTATGTCTGAATTGTTGTTCTGAGGGATATTTGTAGCCAGGGCAGAAAGAAGCACCTTTGCAGTATAGGAAAAGACCTAACTTACCAATGCCCAAGAGATGTCGGCAGAACTCATGTGAAGATAGATAAGTTTCTTTTGTTTTGCTAAGTTCAAGTTATTTAAGTGAGATATCAAACTGTGTTATTAAAACCTCTGACCACGACTGTAATATTGCTATTGAGAGGTGTTATAGCACTGCCTAAAGTAAGAGTTTGTTCCAGCCAAATCTGCTGTATTAATAGTTATCTGCAAGCTGACTGTGACATAGAGAGCAATCATTTACCACAAGAATTTGTCTATATTGCATCAGAAGTTTGATGCTAATGTGAAACTGTCTATAATGGTTGCTGATAAGAGAATTGCAAGTTGTTAAACCCTTATAGTCGCTTGGAGAGAGCTGCTTATTTCACTAGACGGATTGCTATGTGGACACTGTCCTTTCAACTGGAAATCGTTTATTGTGCAGAATTGCTGTTGTTTACGGAGATCAGGAGTCACGCATGCATCAAGTTGATTACTGATTTCACCTTGTACAAGCAAATAAGCTTCATGTGTCAGCTGAAACTTCGCTTAAACCTATGGATCATAGTTTACCCCCTTGGGTTTTGTATATCGTAAAGTGACCCTAGTCTACAGTAATTTCTTCTAAAGCATCTAACCTGAACCAGCTGAATTACTTCTTGTTGCATCTCTACTGATTTTTGTGTAATAAGTATGATCTGTATAATTGCACTAAAAGTTTTGTAATTGATTGGTCTATATTATCTGCTGCCGCAGCATTTAGTGTACTGGTCTAACTAACTTGTAGCAACCGGTTGTCTCCTAAAGTATCAATATAGTGAAATCCATTTCACTGAAGCACAGTGCCTAAATTTAAAGTGCAATATATTTATTCAGTGACCTATGTGTTGTGTCGATTTATGTTTGCATATTGTTGAACCAAGTTTCATAAAATGTTATTTATTTTGTAACATGTTGAATAACATTGCATGCTGATGGTATTGTGGTAGTACGTACCTACGCTACCGCTACTTATCTGCTGCTTTTGTAAAGCCTTATGCCACAAGCAAAGAGAATAAACCCATGACTTTATGCAGTTTAGCGCTGTGTTCCTTGTTTTATTCCAACACAACCGAGGGGGCCTTCGCCTCTCTACCATACCACCGGACATGTAGAATCCTTCCTTGCACTACTTTTGCACAAATAATGTATGGATAGACAAACTGAATGTCATGTGAAGGTGTATTCTGTAATGGTAATAAATTCTATTAATACAGTTGTGCCCTTCAGCCTCCTACACAAAGGTCCTCAAAGATTTCACTGATGTCTCCTTGGCCTTGAGCAGTAAGTAACAAATTACAGTATAATGACACAAAAGGAGAAATGGATATGTTGCCCAAAGCAACCAATCAGATTCTAGTTATCAGTTATCTAGTACATTGTAGAAAATGGCAGCTATAATCAGATTGGTTTGCTAAGGGCAACACCTCCACTTTTCTCTTTAGAATGGTTGATAAATCAACCCTATAATCCTTTAACCTGGGGAATGGGTGGGTAGGAGTAAATAATTTTCCTCTATGTGATAACCATGCTAGCCCTTTCCTCCCTTTTAACCACTTTTAAGGAAGCACGCCTCTTTTCTTCCCACCTTCCGAGCTGGACGTTGGAGAAGAAGAATATTGTTTATACATCCCTATCTTTTCAAGTTGGCCTGGGGGGGATGTGAAGAGTTGGGTGTATGGGGAAGAACCACATCATTTTAGCCTTGCCCCCTGCTATGAAATGCCAATACTTACAACATTACATACCAGAGGGCGGGGCTTAACAGCGTGATTGCGTCATTAAGCTCTGCCCTCATAGCGATACGGAGCGATGCCTACTCTTCGGCAGTATTCCTGGAAAGTAGGCAAGTATGATATTGTGATCTTGACAAGTGGCAAGCTTACCTCCCAGCCACCTGACTTTTTCAGGCACATATAAATAGCTTGAAGGCTAACAGCATGGAGGCTGTGTCCTCAAACCACTTAGCACATGGCTCCACAAGTAAACACTAGAGCAGGCCTGGGCAACCTACTGTTGTGGAACTACAAGTCCCAGCATGCCCTGCCAGCTATCAACTGGCTGTGTACTGGCAAAGCATGCTGGGACTTGTAGTTTTGCAATAGCTGGAGAGCCACCGGTTGGCCAGGCCTGCACTAGAATCTGTGCAAATATACAGGAGATTTTTGGAAGACTTTGATTCTTCCACTTGGCTTGTCTCAGATGCCAGCTGCTATCCCAGGGGATGAAGATTTTCAGCCTTTTAAAGGAGAGAGTGAATTATAGTTTTTAGGAGCCCTGACTGGCACTGGGCAGACATCTTATCTGCAGTGTACTGCCTGCTTGATCTCACTGTGTAAACACTGGGGATGATTGATATGCATTAAACACACTAAGGACTTTTATGATCCACTGTAAAATGGAAGAAATATATTGTCCAAAGCTTTGAAACTGATAGCCTTCATTACCTTTCTTAAATAAACAGTGACATTTTTCCTTCTTTCTGATGCTTTTATCTATCACACTGCGTGTGTTTTATCTTTGCATACCCTAACACTATAAGGGGGCGAGCGCTCACTGGGATCATGGAAATATGCTTCACTGTAAATTTAATTTTTCCGCTTATCCCACCCCCACCACAGGAAGGTTGTGGGAATAGCCCTAGTGCTGACAGCATGTGGCTGTTTTTTCCTAAGGGGGAAGACATTTTTTTGCAGGCCCAAACCCCTACTGATTTCGGCCCCATGCTGACTGGACTTGGGCTTTGGTAATATAGCAGAGGGACCCCACACTGCGGATTTCCCGACTATAGTGCCACCAGTCGTGGCTGACAGAACCTAGTGCTGGTCCGGGGAGCGATTTTTGTCCCCCAGATTTTGAATTAGACACACACTATATGGACAACAGTATTTGGCCACACTTGTTAATTATTGAATTGTGTTGTTTCAATCAGACCCGTTGCCAGAGGTGTATATAATAAAGCACCTAGCCATGCAGTCTCCATTTGCAAACATTTGTGATTCAAAATGGATTATTCTGAAGAGCTCAATGACATCAAGCGTAGTACTGTGATAGGATGCCACCTTTGCAATAAGACGGTTTGTGAAATTTCATCCCTGCTGAATTTTACACAGTCAACTGTAAGTGATATTATTAGAAAGTGGAAGCATTTAGGAACCACAGCAACTCAGTCACAAAGTGGAAGACCACCAGGACCTGATCCACGATTAGGCTGATCAGGCTGCAGCCCAGGGCGCTGGGTCCCTAGGTGGCGCAGCACTGGCACAATTAGCAAGCTTTAAAAAAAAAATCTTACCTAAAATGTCCGGTGCTGCCTCCTCCGTGATCGGCCGCCCTGGTCTCAAGGGGGCGGTCCCGGCTGTCAGTGCATTCAACTACACTGATACAGGCAGCTAACAGCAAATCCGATGCTGTTAGCTGCACTGTCAGTGCTAATCATGTGAGATGATCACATGACCAGACTTGCTGCACTGATTAGGCAGCTAACAGCATGGGATGGGGGGATGTAATTGCTGGCGGATGGAGCTGATGAAATAGCTTGTGGGGGGCATGATCTCTGTATTGTGTGGTGGTGACTAGAATGCTAAATACTAGACAGTCAGGGCTGGTAGATGTTAGTATATGATTGCAAATAATTTTCATATATTTTATTGTCTATATCTGTACTAGGGGGTTGTTTTATATGGTGATAATGGAATGATGTGCTCGAATCATTCAAGGTTTGTTAAAATTTTGCACTATAATACAATTTGTGCACATTTTAAATACAGGACTCCAAGTTTGTAGAAGCAGCCAAATGACAATGCTCCAAGAACATAAGGTAGTCTACACTGAAAGATCAGGTAAGAGACGAAGTGGAGTGTGTTTTATGTATTAACTAATATTTTACAATTTTGTGTGTGTGTGTATATATATATATATATATATATATATATAATCATCACCATTTATTTAGCGTCACTAATTCCGCAGCACTGTACAGAGATCCCAATCGCATTGGTCCCTGCCCCATTGGAGCTTACAGTCTAAATTCCCTAACATACACACAGACAGAGAGACAGAAACACAGACTAGGGTCAATTTGATAGCAGCCAATTAACCTACTAGTACGTTTTTTGGGAGTGTGGGAGGAAACCGGAGCGCCCGGAGGAAACCCACATAAAACATACAAACCCCTCACAGATAAGGCCATGGTTGGGAACTCATGACCCCAGTGCTGTATGGCAGATGTGCTAACCACAAATGTTTCTGAAGGGGACTCTTGGAATCTTTAATATCCAGATAAGCTACATATTTGATTTGTTTTGGTACATGACTTTAAATTGAACCACTTATTGCTACCAAATTTATGCTTACTACTCTGTGTGTGGCGCTTCTGTTTTCTCCTATTGTTAATTCTAGATTTACACGTGTTTAAGAAAGGAGCAGCCTAATTGTATGGTCTACTTTTACTTTTATTAATTCTGATTTCACATATCACAAATATTGTGTCCTAACCACTCTAGCGCCAGAAGTTTACACTACACTTTATTCTATAATTTATAGTAAAAGGGGTAGTGGTTTTTTGTTGCTTCAACATGTTGTTGCTCTACAGACCCCCAAATGTAGGGATCAATGATCCCTATATTACATGTATACTTGGGCTGGTTGGTCTCCTATAGGGCTGATTGGCACTTTACACTCCTTGGAGTGGGCATATGTGGTATCTGCTTTATTAAGAGCAGCTTTCTAAACAAGCATGGGCAGCATGGTGGTGTAGTGGTTAGCACTTCTGTCTCACAGCACTGGGGTCATGAGTTCAATTCCCAACCATGGCCTTATCTGTGTGGAGTTTGTAAGTTCTCCCGTGTTTGCATGGGTTTCCTCCGGGTGCTCGGTTTCCTCCCATACTCCAAAAACATACTGGTAGGTTAATTGGCTGCTAACCACTTAACCCTAGTCTGTGTATGTTAGGGAATTTCGACTGTGATCCCCAATGTTGCAGGGACTGATGTGAATGAGTTCTCTGTACAGCGATGCTTAATTAGTGGCGCTAAATAAATGATGATGAAGATGATGATGATGAAGTATGGTTCCAGCAGGTACTCCCAGTATTATAGTTTTATTGGAGATAAGTGAAGTTGGTGATAAGAGCAAATTTTGGATACTAACTATCTGCTGACAAAATTAACACTTGTGTGTGTGTGTGTGTGTGTGTGTGTGTGTGTGTGTGTGTGTGTGTGTGTGTGTGTGTGTGTGTTAGGGAATTTAAGCTGTAAGCTCCAATGGGGCAGAGACTGATGTGAATAACAAAAAAAAAATGTTTTGTACTGCGCTGCGGAATTGGTGGCGCTATATAAATAAATAGTGTTGCTGATGATGATTATCTCACAGCCTTTATGAGTGGAGGATCATGTAGCCGAAATATTGTGCTTTTTGTTATCTTTATGTGTAAAATGCACAGGTAGAGTACGGTATATTGATTTCTCATGATCAGGTAGAGATAACCAAGTAATTAATGAGTACAATGTCAAATAATTAACAAACATTTTTCTTACTTGGCCTGCAGCTAGAAGATTAGATTTTATGACAAGGCCTCGTGTTTATGTGGTCAGCTAGCTATAAAACAATAATTATTGATAGACAGGAATTTGTAGCATACCTTTTTTTTTAACTTGTACACAATTAAATGTTCTTACATAGCAACCTTGAAGATAAAATTCAGTTTATAGAGTTAGGACATCACGAGCCTGTAGATAAAACACATAAAAAGAGGTTTAATTGCTTCTTAGAGAGGTGATCTGTTTTAAAGGGTAATTGGCTAACGTAGAAAAGATGTAAGCAACATTCCAAAGGCATTTGTAGAACGACTCTTGTCCAAGGAGAACTGCCAAAGTGCAAGGCGGTGGAATCAGAGGTAACAAGAGTAATTTAGGATAAACTAAGCGGGTGCACAGCATATGTAATAAAGCGTAAAATGTGGAAATTTGTTCACCTACTGGTATGGTAAGTGCCCCCTTATAATTGCTCTGCTGACCATTTGCAGGGTGGGAATATGAAAACATAATTTTAAAGCCCAGCCTACTATGTCCTTAGGACCCCTTTAATAAATTTCAACGTTTGTCCCAAATCCTGATTTTCTGGAGCTTCATACATGTTTAAATGGAAAGGTGACAGGCCGCTACTGGGGCGTGAAGTGGAACTGGCAGGAGGGGGTAATTTTGAAAGTCATGAGGGTGATACGAATCAGCCTTGCATCCTGTATGGGGGAACATGCTGTACTGCCCCAATTGTGGCTCCTCTCTCTCTCCGTAGGTATCCTATTGGGCTAGTCCAACACTGGTGAAAGGGGACTCTGATATTCTCTTTCTCTCTGAGCAGGATGTGTAGAGAAGCAGGCAGTGGAGGAGAAAACTTTGGCTAAGAATATTGGGTAGAGTAATGTATGGCACCAAGAGTTACATGCAGAGCAATATATAGTGTGAAGACTAACATGCTTAGCCATATATATTGCTAAGACTAATATGCATAGCCATATATAGTGCCAAGACTAACATGCAGAGCAATATATAGTGCGAAGACTAACATGCAGAGCCATATATGGTGCCAAGATTAACATGCATAACCATATACATAGTGCCAAGACTAACATGCATAGCCATATATAGTGCTAAGACTAACATGCATAGCCATATATAGTGCTAAGACTAACATGCATAGCCATATATAGTGCAAAGACTAACATGCAGAGCCATATATAGTGCCAAGACTAACATGCAGAGCCATATATGGTGCCAAGATTAACATACATAACCATATATATAGTGCTAAGACTAACATGCATAGCTATATATAGTGCTAAGACTAACATTCATAGCCATATATAGTGCTAAGACTAACATGCATAGCTATATATAGTGCTAAGACTAACATGCATAGCTATATATAGTGCCAAGACTAACATGCATAGCTATATATAGTGCCAAGACTAACATGCATAGCTATACATAATGCAAGACTAACATGCAGAGCAATTATACGTACCCCTTGTGCTGACCTCTCCATTCTCTCCCAGTTTAATGGTGATTTCTGATCACAGCAGCTATCAGCATTGGTTGATTGTGCTGCTTCTACCATGTACTGATCTCAGACAGCCAGTCAGAGTTCTGTAAAGGACAGGAACCCCTATAGGCCAAGGTTTATAGCTGTTCATACCAGAAAAGAGAGTAGCTTAGAGCGGATGGAACAGGGTATAGAAGGACTGAATCAGTCCAAGGGGTAAATGTATCAAGCTGAGAGTTTTCCGGCGGGTTTGAAAAGTGGAGATGTTGCCTATAGCAACCAATCAGATTCTAGGTAATATTTTGTAGAATGTACTAAATAAATGATAACTAGAATCTGATTGGTTTTTCAAACCCGCCGGAAAACTCTCAGCTTGATACATTTACCCCCAAGTCTCTCTGTGATCTACCCAGACCATACTTCCATATCTGGAGGTCTAATCCCCAAGCCATGAGGGCCTACAGGTTTTTACATTGGGCATTCGGGCTACCCCGCAGTATGATTATTTTGTGTTTTGTGATTATGAATATCTGGTTCAAGTGTGTGCACTTGTTCATAGGTGCGGAGATAGCCAGTCTACAATGAAGTTGCCCCTTGAGTTAATTTACATGCCTTTGAAATATTGCCATGTCCATAGGGCTAGTACAGTAGATAATGGATGTCCTACGTGACTCAGTGGATGTTAGATGGTCAGAATGTTGTAGTGATTAAGGACACCTACAGAACATGCAGAATCTCCATTTCGGCGAGTCTGAATTCTACAGCAGCCGCGGCGCTGTCAAGCTGCATCCGCGGCAGTGCTCTATTATACTGCCGCGGACGCTTCTTTGACAGCGCCGCGGCTGCTGTAGAGTACGTTGGTTCACGGAGGGGAGGGGTTTCTGGAGAACCAGAAACCCCCCCTGCGTGCGCCACTGTGTAGGACATCAAAATACTCTCCCTACCCCTTTCCATTGTTTCAGTTGGGAAATCTTCCCTTTAAAGACAGCTGACACAGAAAATGTATATACAGTACCTCGAAATAGAAAAGCAATGTTGCTATTTCCTTATTACATTGAGCTCTGCGGATTACCACTTCCAGGAAAACTGCCTCCTTCTGCAAAGTGAGTTAATTGCTTGTGTTTTACTACCATCCCGCAATTTGTACTTTCTAATATTAGTCATTCTGGAAAATCACATGTAATGGTGAGGCTAATCTGTAATAAACTATTATACGATGATGGTTATTGGAGTTCTGCAAACTTTAAGTGAAACCTGCAATTAGGAGGAAGGTGGGGGGACATTCTCCTGCTGAGATCTATTTGGAGAAATAGGAAGATAATGACTGTCTACTTCTACAAAATGTGCAATTGCTGAATGGTCCTGAAGGCTGGGATAAAAGAAAATGCCAGAAGTGTTATTGTATGGACCAGACGAGCCTCATCTGAGCTTCTTATAAACACCAGTCTCCAGCTGTGTGCTAGTCCCAGCTAACTTCAACTCATCGGGGCTGTCAGCAGCCATCTAAACCTGGCATGGGCTTTATCACCTCGCTCATCTCACACCCCTCTGCAAACAATTAAAGTGCAATAAAACCCAGACTAGGGTGGAAATGGCCCTGTAATTTGCATGACTCCCTTTACTTTGAAACACTAGAAGATTGATGACAGCATCACTAACAGAGCTGGTATCTGTTACCTATTACAGACTGATTTTATAGGTGGGGCACTGCTATGGGGAGCATCATAGAACCGACTGCTGATGTTGCATTGAAGAATAAAAATAATATTCTGAGATTTGTATGTTTATTGTTATAATTATTTAAGTTGGATATAGCATGGTGCTGGCTATTAGATAGCTTTCTCGATTGAACCAGCTTTTTATCTTCTTACTTGAAAGAATTATGTGTAAAGGGAATTGATTAATGATGAGCCAAAATTTATTTTTAGCACCTAAGGCGGTGTTGGCTAACCTGTGACACTCCAGGTGTTGTGAAACTACAAGTCCCAGCATGCTTTGCTAATATATAGCAGCTTACTGCTGGAAGGATATGCTGGGACTTGTAGTTTCACAACACCTGGGGTGTCACAGGTTAGCCAACACTGACCTAAGGCAAAGATTCCAGACTAAGGCTGGGTGCACACACTATAGAGTTTTATCGGGTCAATCAAACCATAAACAACCGATCAGCCCGATATCGTATTACCGTGTACACTGCAGTGGCGAACAGTTATCGTTCCAATACTCAATGTATTGTTTAATTTTATTTTTAAACTGAAATAAAAATCTTGTTCATTGATGAAACAACGTTGTTCCAATTCTGCAGTGTTTATGCACTCAGAGCCAGCAGTGTCCATAGAGCCCTATGGAGTGTGCAGAGTCACCATCTTTTCAGTCGATGACTATGACAGATGAAGAGCACAGATCTAAAGGTAAATCATGTAAAACTTGTTAAGTGTGCACACAGGAATCAGCATGCTGATCAGGACTTTTCATCATCAACAGCATCAACATTTATTTATATAGCACCAGCAAATTCCGTAGCGCTTTATGATTGGGAACAAACATTAATAAGACAATACTGGGTAATACATACAGACAGAGAGGTATGAGAACCCTGCTTGCAAGCTTACAATCTATGGGACAATGGGAGTTTGAAACACAAGGGCATGTGCTACATCATATTGAACACTGGACCAGCTAGAATGCAAAGGTAAAAGTATTAAGTGGGCTGTGTGATCATTCACACAGCAATGGTGGTAATAGGGTAACCTAGAGAGATTAAGATGGTGGTTGAGGAATATCATAAGCTTGCCTGAAGAGGTGGGTTTTCAGAGAAAGCTTGAAGGTTTGAAGACTAGAGGAAAATCTTACTGTGCGAGGGAGGGAAATCCACAAAGTGAGTGCAGCCCGAAAAAAGTCCTGTAACCGGGAGTGGGAGGATGTGATGAGAGTACTTTTTTTTTTAATCATTGGTAAAATTGTTAAGGATATTGCATCGGGAGAAATTTTATGTAATGTGTACCCAGCCTTACTCAATGACTCTCTACTGCTATGCCAAACAAACAAGTAATAATGTCATATGCTGCATGGCCCACAATGTATTATTAAGTCTGTTCTGATGACCATAAATTAACCTATCTAGGTAATGGGCACTGCTGAAGGTGGATAAGTGCATCTTCCATTTCTGCCTGGTCCCTGTCCCAGTAGTGGAACTGAATAATATATATCACCTTCATCGTAATAACACTAGGATCCTCTGATATGCTCAGCACTCAGTATTATTTGTCTAGCGCCAGCATATTCTGTAGCACTTTACAACTGGGAACAAACACAGTAATAACACAAGACTGGGTAACACAGGCTGAGAGATAAGAGGACCTTGCTCGCAAGCTTATAATCTATAGATTGTCTCTACATTTCCTGTAGGGGGTTTAAATGTTTTACTTTTCCAGGCAGTGTTGGACTGAGGTATGAAGAGCCCAACAGAGGAAAGCAGGGACCCATCACCATTACTTGTGAAATAACACTCGGCCAGAGGGGTGTGGCCAATCCACGCAGGGTGTAGCTAGTGCCTAACTAGCCCGCCCTCCAACCACCTCCCCTCCATTATACTCATGTATATTTAGGGTATAAGGGAAGGGCTATAGGCAGCTGGGACCACAGGGGATTCCCCAGATATCTCGGTGGGCCGGTCCGACACTACTCCATGTTTGTTGTACCTACTCCATTCTTTATTGCAGCAGTTCCATCACCAACTCCTCCACATACCACCAACAATGTAAAAAAAACACATATTCTATCAGTAATTAGATGGTCATTGATTTATTTATTTTTGACATGCTAGCAACAATACATAAGTGAAATAAGATGAGTGATCTGACACCCTCGCTCTTCTGATATCCTAGGCCTGGACATTTATGGCCTTACCACATATCCTTGTCACTGGATGGAAAGGCATTGTTTGATAGAACACCAAGAGCTAGATTTACTAAACTGCGGGTTTGAAAAAGTGGAGATGTTGCCTATAGCAACCAATCAGATTCTAGCTATCATTTATTTAGTGCACTCTACAAAATGACAGCTAGAATCGGATTGGTTGATATAGGCAACATCTCCACTTTTTCAAACCTGGAGTTTAGTAAATATACCCCCAACCCTCGGCTGCAATGCCAAAACTAGAGGATTTGGCAAACCCACAAATCCCAAAGAAAGCATATTTAATTCCAGTCCAGCTCATGCATATTTGTAGAGGCATGAGGCTTCTCAGTGTCTCAGTGTTACCGATTAGATCCAATTGCATGGCAGCCATCTAGAAATAATTAGGCGATAACAAGATATGCAGCTTGGGTTTAGCTGGTTACAGTGACATGATAAAACGTACAGCCATAACAACAGCTGGATGAGATTTAACCACAGCCAAACAGATCTGTTCCATTCAGAGATTTCTTTTCTGTCTCTTACGCAATACAGGATACAATTCAGTCTTCCTGGACTTGACTTGAGAGACTGTCGAACATATCACTGAGTCACCCTCAGCTTGACAAACACCCAGTATAAAGTCATTTGGAAACACACATAGACTTGTTATTAACCTTGCTCTCTACTCAGGGCTGGGCCGTGGCAGAGTCACTTAGAGTCCTATTATTAGACTTGAGTTGTCATCACAGTACAGGAAACTGACATTTCACATTATCACTCATTCATAGAAGAGATGAGTGCCACAGATTGACTTAAAAACATAATATTCCACTGAAAGGGGTGCAAGTTTTTAGGAACTGGTCTGCTTTCCACACTTGTTAAACATGCTACTTCCCCCTCTTTATTCATATCATCCTGTGCTCAGGCATCCATCAGTACAAAAGTCTATGTATGCCAGTCAAGCAGCTAGAGGGGCATTTCCAAGGGCCAGGTGCTCAGTAGTATAGATCATGGAAGGGCGGAGATACAACGTGCTACTGGATTTGGTGAAACCATCCCTGGTTAAAGGTAATGCCAGAAATTCAGAATTTTTATTTTTATTTTTAGGTGCGTCTGATTAGGTTCAAAGCACCTGTTGCGTTTCTTATTCATCTTCTGAACATCATACCTCCCAACAGTCCCGAACTTAGGGCTCTGTCCCACTTCCCCATGTTTGTGGTGGTAATGTTGGGGGAAGGGAGATAGCTAATGGGCAGCCTAGCGCTTTACATACTAGGCAACCCTCATCTCTGGCAGTAGAGTTTGACGTCAGTGCGACCTCCATCAATGTTCATTTAAAGCAGCAATGTCGGGACCCCGCAGGTTAAATGTTTAAACACTTTTTTGAAGGTCTTCTCTTTGTCAGATTGTATAACACTTAACCTGCGGGGTCCCGACATTGCCACTTTAAATGAACATTGATGGGAGGTCGCACTGACGTCAAGCTCTACTACCGGAGAGCTGTCCATTCGGAAGGAGGTCCTGTCAGCCTTCTGCTGCCATAAGATATCTGCAGAATCACTTTTCAGGTAAGTCTGTGTAAATTGCAATTGTGTTTTCATGAACCCGTTTTTTTTCGTAGGTCTTCTCTTTGTCGGATTTCTCATCAGCGTTCAAGCGTTTACCACCGGCCCCTCTTACATTTGTCTAAATTGTGTCTCATGAATAAACGGCCAGCTCAGAGGCCTTTACTGCTATCACAGTTCCTATTATATTGACAGGCTGCGTTCTCATGATTATTACTTTAGTCCACAAAATTGTTGCCTCCACTGTGTATATGTAGGGTTTACACCTATCTGGTATTTTAGTAGCCTGGCCAGTAAAAATGTGACTCTGTATCAATGTTATTACTAATATAACAGAAATAGAAGGGCCGCTATGTCTTTTTTTCAGTGACACCTTACGTGCAGATGACATGTAGACCTTACCTGTAGGTAACAGGCGCCCTTCCATCAGTACCCAGAGTCTGGAAATGGAACACTTATTATTTATAGAAGAAATAAGTTCCTGCTCTCAGTCCCAAGGGAACGAAAGCTAATCATGTCCCAAATGAGTTTGTGTGTGTCTGCCGGTAGTCTAGTAGTACTGGTTAATAGTGGAGACTCTGGTACCGGTTCACCAGCTACACCTGCTTGCAGTTTGTTGAGTGCTGTGTCCTTGGGGCAGATTATTGTCTAAGGACTTTTTCCTATCTTCTCGCTGCACATCATTTCCTCAAACCCTTTAAGAGATCTAATCTATGAGCCTGTGATACAAGACAGATAATTAAGTACAAAGCTAAAAGAATCGTCCATTTCCCCTGGCAGCAGAAGAAAAACGTTGTGCAATGACTGAATCTCCGCCGGGCTCATCGCCGTTATCTGCATCCGGGATGTGAACACATCCCTATTTCAATGTGTAAATCTCTAAAAGTCCATCAGTCCTTTTAATTCTATTATTATTTTTTACAACACAGTTCTAAATAAAGGACACGGGTACCAAACTTTCCACTTTCATAAGACTGTATACTTTGATGATTTTTCAGGATTTTGACCCTGATTTTGTAGGTTGCAAATTAATTGACCTGGGATTTACTAAGAATAAACAAATGTATTAGTTGAAATGGTTTCATTTTTCACCCATTCATAAATAATTATAGCCATTGGTATGCAGATCATCATCATCATTTATTTATATAGCGCCACTGATTCCGCAGCGCTGTACAGAGAACTCATTCATCAGTCCCTGCCCCATTGGAGCTTACAGTCTAAATTCCCTAACATACACACACAGACAGAGAGAGAGAGAGAGACTAGGGTCAATTTTGATAGCACCCAATTAAACTGCTAGTATGTTTTTGGAGTGTGGAAGGAATTGGAGCACCCGGAGGAAACCCACGCAAACACGGGGAGAACATACAAACTCCACACAGATAAGGCCATGGTCGGGAATTGAACTCATGATCCCAGCACTGTGAGGCAGAAGTGCTAACCACTGAGACATCATGCTGCCCAATTGCAGATGCAGACTACCAAGTAATGTAAAGTTTTCCTGCAGATGGTAGTACGGTTGTTGTGGACTAGATTACGGTTGTAAATAGCCAACTAGGAGGCAAACTGTGCAGTAGTGAAAGGTTAAAAAGGTGAAAGATTTGTGTGTTCTGAAGGGAAAACTGGAGCAAATTGAGTGGCAGTGCTGAACCCAAACCTGGAGATGGATCAGGATGAAAGAAGACTCTGATGGAATGACAGTATAGAACCTGTTTTGGTGACCACAAACCTAGTGGAGTGTCATGTCTCAGAACAGCACCTAGATTGACTAAACGTCCTCACTAGGATTGCACCAAATCCAGAATTTGGTTTCGGAATGCTAAGGGTTTTTCAAAAAATTCTAATTTGGCTAAATGCTTAGCATACAGCCGATAAAATGCAATAGAGTTACCACCGCTGAGTGGTAAAACTAAGGATAGTATTATATCATCAAAGAGCATCTTGCTTCATCTTAATATGTTAACATTTGATTTGGTGTAGCATTTGACAGTATCTTTTGTAAAAAGATTTAGCATTTGGCTAAGGGTGTCACATTGGCCATTTAATACCAGTCATATTTGCAATATACAAATGAAGGTTTTACTATGAAAACTGATTGCAATGCAGCCTATGTATTCCATATCAGGGGCAAACACATAATTTGTAGAGGGGGGTTTCCACACCACGCCACCAGTGGGCGTGACCAGCATGCATGGGGGCGTGGCTATAATATTACACAGTGCTTGGCTGCTCTCCAACACTTCCTATCCCCATAATATATATGGGCCCTACTGTTAGTTGCACACAGCTCTCCCTTTTCAAACAGCGCTGGGTGAAGCGGGAGCAGGGTCCAGCCACCTCAATTATACAGTGCCCCAGGCTTGGAGGGGGGTTTCCAGGCACTAGTAAACCCCCTTCAGTTTGCCTATGCATATATGGCCGGTATTAAATTGCTGATCTGGCAACCTTACATTGGGCGAAATCCTAAAATATGGATTTGGGGGTCTTTGAACTCATAACAGTTTGTACCACAGCACTGGATTTCTGCAGGTTCATAAGTGAAACTTGTGGCCTATAGTTTAAAACATACAATATAAAAACATTTTTTCATGACAATGTTCCTTTAAAAAAATACCATCCAACATTTTAATGTTTACCTTTAACTTACTGATACACAATTTGGCTATCCAGAACAATGAGGTGATAGACTTTTGTTCCTGGAGTTTGGACTGAAATCCACTAACGCGTTTCACATCAGAAGTCCATTTATTAGGTCATTGCTTTTGTAGATGCCTGAAAGTAAATGGAAAAGATGTGTGATAATGGGCATAACAGATACATTTGTCAGCCGGTGGAAAGGGAGAAAAACATCTGTGATTGCTTAGCTCCAGCGCAGACAGAGAGAATATTTAATTTACATCACGCCTGCCAGTGTTTCATCTTAAGCAGGGACACTGTCCGATCTATGGGGAAGCTCGAGAAGACATGAAAACCAAGGAGTCCGTTTTCCCTAAAGAAAATCAAAAATTCATAATATGTTCGAGTTCCCAGAAAGATCTCACAAGGCAGTCACTGGGACATATAATGGAGTGCATCAGCCAGAAGGAGACATGTGAATGGTCAACACATGTATTTCACTTGTTTAACATGTTATTACCAGGTTGGCGTTCATAAAATGTGCTACTAAATTGCAGTTTAAACTTGAGTTGTCATTCCTTATATAAAAATCATCAAATAAAGGCTTTGTCCAGGGCCTGATTAAGGGTTCAGGCCACCTTTTGCTAATATGCTTATAGCGTCGTCGCCCCCCCTCCCAATCTGTCAGGCTAATATGCATAAGATAAAAACAAACCCATCCTTAATTTAAAATCCAGCTTCCCTCCCACCCCCCACCCCACCCCAAGTTTATATTCCTGTGATTTCCAAACTCAGCTCCATTTTTTGAAAGGGTCAGGCCAAACTTTGTTACTCATTTCGTTATCATTCCAATCAGAACTATATAGTAGAACGGTGGCATGAATGAGCGCTACTGAGGATGAAAATGAGGGAGGGGGCTGTCATACCTACGCCTGTCGCCATCCGTGTCTCTCCTAAACACTCATCCTCAAGCGCCCACCCAAGGATGACTCATTGTCTTCAGCCTTTACCATGGGAATGCGTCAAGATATAATCCTTACTTTTTTTTTACTTTTTTTTGTTTTTCATTTTGGAGAGCAACTATTCTCTTAAATTTGAAAATGAATTTTACCTCTGCCTGTCACAATTTTGTGCTCCCCCAAAAGTCTTGCGCCCTAGGCTACAGCCTAGTCAGCCAATTGGACGATCAGGCCCTGTATTTGTCTAATTACATGTCAAAACTGAAAAAGCCTTTGGTGCTTTTTCCCACCTTACTTACAATAGAGCAGACATCAGGATCAATTGATCACAATTACAGCACGCAGTCCCATACCCATATTAGAGTATAGTAATATGCATGACTCCAGGAACACTTTCTGTTGCCTTCCAGGCTTTGTGGCTATTGCTGCATTCTACTATATTCAGAGGTGGAAGTGGGGGTGGTATATGGTGGTATACGATGGTATACGATGGTATACGGTGGTATACGGTGGTATACGGTTGTATACCAAACTGCCACTTATCCTACTGCATTCTTTGTTAAACTATCACATTCCAATCCCTTACATTTTCCATATTGCCGCTTCGACCAATGACTGCATGAATGAACTGATTTTCTGATTGGTCAGAGGTATTTTTAATGTAGTTTAAACAATATTAGTAAATAACCCTCAATCTCTACTAAATCTGACTCCTCACAGTTATTTTCATAATGAAGCCCCTAGTATTAGGCAGAAATTGACAGCTGCAAAGATAGGAGACCCAATGAAAAATAAATCATTATGATAAAAAAATATTAAAAGCTAAAAAAAAAATATTTTGGAAGAAATTTTAAGAATGAGTACAGAGTAGTAGTGTGTCCAATATAATACAAAATTGTATTATGCAGTTGACCAATATTGAAACGTTTAGAGAGTTCCGAGCTGCCATCTATGTCTCCGGGTGTCTCGGCAAACTAGGTCAGTTTTAAATAATGCTTTAAGTATTATTTACTATGACCCAGTGATAACGTCACTTTTGGACACTGTTTATCGCAGCAATAGAAACTCTAGTTTCACCTCATTTTATGAATGATATTTTGCTGTGGCAGCTGAGTGATAATGGCTGGCTGGCTGGCTAGTCCAGGGTGCCTCTGGGGTACTGTCCCTGAGATGGTGAAAGTGAAAGGAGGACAGTGGCAGTACTTATACCACAGCTGGTAACGTCAGCAATAGCAAACATCTGTCCAGGGTTATGATTTGGATTGGAAGTACAGGTTGAATTGCGCACTGTGGGGTCTATTTATGACCCTTCGTTTTTTTCACTTGATACTTTTCAATCCTTATCTCCTTGATAAGGATTGAAAAGTAACGGCTATGTTTTAAAAAACTTCTCAGGGACAGCAGTGCCGATAGACTGCTGTCCCTGAGAAGTGACTCACCTGATCATCGCAGTCTTTTCTCAAGTTTAAAGGCTGTGGTGATCTTCTCTTCTTTTTTTTTTTCTTTTTTGTTAGTGCGCATGCACCGACTGAAAAGTTGGTGCATGCGCACTAGCATCCTTGACGGCAAACTGTAGGATGAGTGACAGGGAGGGATCACATGATCCCTCCACACATGCGCTGTCCAGCTCTGCTCTTCAGAGCAGAGCTGGACAGCGCGAAAGTTTTCAGATATGTTAATGTGCGCCAGCTTCAGATGGCGCCAGCTTCAGATGGCTCCAGCTTCAGATGGCTCCAGCTTCAGATGGCTCCAGCTCCAGATGGCTCCAGCTTCAGATGGCTCCAGCTTCAGATGGCTCCAGCTCCAGATGGCGCCAGCTTCAGATGTCGTACATTAACATGTAGAAAAAGAGAAAAGTTTCTCTAATTAGACTTTCATACATAGCGGTTCTGAGCACTTCCCATAGACTGTTATGGGGAGTGCTCAGAAAAACGATAGCAAATGCAAAGCAGCAGATATCTGAGATATCTGCTGCGATGCTTCAATAATACATAGCAATTTCACGGTAAACACCCGAAAACTGTTGTTTTCGGGTGTTTAACACAGGAAAAATCCTTGATAAATAGACCCCTGTGTGTATAATAAACATAAGGTGATCCATTGATTAGCGATGATGTCATGCAGGTGCTGGGCTCATACCTCCGGCTAGAAGATCTGGTCAATGCAAAGGTGCTAGATTATTGAGTCATATACTGACCAGTGTCCTGTTACCGTGTATCTGACTTGGCTTCTGTGCTGACCACCACTTATCTGCTGCCTGCCATACTGGCCTAGCTTCCAGTTTGACCATCGATTTTGCTTACTGCCTGTACCTCCGATCTGCCTACTTCTCTGGAATTGCTAGTGCAGTACTGAATGTTTCATCTTCTGATTTTGACCATAGTGGTAACTGGGGGATCCTCAGTCTTTAGGGCGAGTTTGTAGGATAAGACTGTCAACGGTTCCTTTAACTTTTATAGTCTGTGTTCCTGCCATCCTGGTTCTACCACTATAACGCTATCTAATACAAAACAAGAGCTATAAACATTGCTTGGCTGCTATTTCTGTTTTTATTTGGTTTCTTTGTTTACTTTCATTTTTGTTTCATTTTCTTTCTTTTTATATATATCTCTTCCTTTATACACGTCCTAACACTAGGAGCATTATACTTATACCTACGTACTATGCAAAAGATCTCAGGTAGAGTTATATTTACCTTTGCTCTTCATTCCATCTATACTTTGCTTTATATCCTATTGGAATTAATTGAAGCAGTATTTCATTTCTGAAAGCGCTGACTGCAAAGACCTCCCCTCTCTTATTTTTGGAACCCCAATCTTGTCATATTAGGGAGCCCAATGTAGGAAGCTTTGAAGTAATTGCTCCGGCCATGATGGATGCAAAGCCACATCCCCATGATCTGTCAGTCAATTTACTAATGATTGCCGACCATGACTGCAACAAATCCAAAACAAATCAGCAATTCCAAAACATTTTTCTTCCATTCCAGACCAGTTCCAGTCAACCTGCAATGATGATGAGGCTCAGCTCTATGTGGTTTCACAACAAATGCAAGCTTTGCAGGGCATTAATCTCCAGAGAAATGTACCACATGCAGTTAACAATGTTGTATTAAGTGCACTCCATGGGGAGATCAGCAATAATAAATCTTGCTGTTGAGTCACGGAATTCCTCACATTCTTAAACTTCCCATTCTGTGTCAAATGTCAGATGTCTTTCTTGGGTAACCTTGGCAGCCGGCATCTCATTGGCTTTGTTTGGATTGTGGAGTACATTAGAAGCTCTGGACCACCCGTCACCGGTAAACAAGATGCAGTTGGCAAAAAGTGGTTTTCGGACGGCCCACTGGCTAATTGTTCCTCAGTCTGATCGGTCTCACGAAAATACTCTGCAACTGGAAATACTACACATTTGCCAAACAAGTTGGTTTTATCAAAACGTATCCAGATCGCCCTCTTCTTTTATATTACTCTTGTCCTAAAAAGCCTTAGGGAGGAATTCAATTGCCGGTGAAGTGGCGTGCGGACATCACGCCGCGCACGTTGCCAGCAATTACGGTAGAAATCTCCCCATAGAGGTGCAAGGAAAAATGAGCAGAGATTTTACAGAAATCTCCACCACAAAGTGTCTTCCGAATGTCCGTGGGACACTTCACGACTAATTGAATTCCCCCCTTAAAGTGCACCTTTCCCCGACATACAGCCATTTTGCGATCTCAACCAATATTGGAAAAAAAGCAGCCTACCAATCCACTATCATCATCATCATTTATATCATCATCATCATCATCATTTATTTATATAGCGCCACTAATTCCGCAGCGCTGTACAGAGAACTCAATCACATCAGTCCCTGCCCCATTGGAGCTTAAGTCTAAATTACCTAATATAGACACACACTCACACACAGACCGAGATGGAGACAGACAGAGGGTAAAAAAAAAAATTTTTTTTTTTTTTATAGCAGCCAATTAACCTACCAGTATGTTTTTGGAGTGTGGGAGGAAACCCACGCAAACAAAGGGAGAACATACAAACTCCACACAGATAAGGCCATGGTCGGGAATCGAACTCATGACCCCAGTGCTGTGAGGCAGAAGTGCTAGCCACTAGGCCACTGTGCTGCCCTATGAACCAGTAACGCACATACTCATTAAATATTTATGAGGCACTAGAATTGTTAGACCGTGAAACTCGCCGTCCATATAAATATTCTACATTAGATCTTATGTTTCAAAACTTGTTGGCAGATACATTTTACATTTACAAGTTTGACAGACGCTTTGGAGCTAGACAAGGTTGCAGATGGAGAGCTAAGTACACAATATGCATTTCATTGTTCAACATGACCTAACCATGACATAATTCTGACATATTTGAAATATTTGTACTGAGTGCAGTTAAATCACTTAACTAGAGGATATATGGACATACTAAGAATTACACCTTGCATGCAGAAAGAGAGACATGGCCATAGGCAATTGGTCATTCATATAGAATCATATGCTGAAAATTGTGCCCAGAATACAGAGTGGTCTTGTGCAGCTCTCCCTCCACACAGAGGGCCTGATTCATTAAGGAACGACAAAAAATTTTCAGCAATTTGTGCTACAGTAGCTCATCTGTAAACCAGATGGGCCAGCCTTCACTCTCCACTCATCAATGAGCCTTCGCTTCCATGACCCTGTCGCTGGTTCACCAGTTGTCCTTGGACCACTTTTGGTAGGTACTAATCACTGCATCCCGGGAACACCCCAGAAGACCTGTCATTTTGGAGATACTCTGACCGAGTTGTTAGCCATAACATTCCTTGTCAAAGTCAGTCAGATCCTTAGGATGGGTACACACTACAGGAAATTTCTAATGATACGATAGATTTAGCGTTTTTACCAACAACAGGAAAAAGAAAGTCCTGATCAGAATGCCGATTCGTCTGTACACACTATACACGTTGTACATGGTTTACCTTAAGATCTGAGCTCTTAATCTGTTATACCCATAGGCTGAAAAGCAGCCGCATTGTGTCACAGTGTCACCCTTCTAGGTACCACAAACATCTGCATATAACAGTCGGAAAAGAGATATCCTGTGCTGACTACCTGGGATAATTGACAGTATGGACAAAATACACATCTCCTCTCCACTACTAGGGTAATGCACAGTAATACCTAGAGAGTACTTGCAAAACACATCCATGCAGCATGTAGGAGGTGTAGGAAAAATGCCCGAGTTAAGAAAACACTGAGCCCAGGGAGTGCAGAGCAAGAAGACCTCACTCTGCGTTGGGGCCAGCGCCGAGTGTCAAAGAAATGACAAATGTTACCAGAGCTTCCTTCTGATTTCTAAATGTCAGACTGCACGTGGAGCACAGCTGGGCAATAACCTCCTACACCGTGCATTCCCCCCCTAACTGGGTCTTATTCATAGGGATATTGCACACCTATTACCTGAGCACACTTGGAGTAGGCGCTACGTCATTTCCGAGAGAGTCTTGGGGTGCAGAAAGAAACCCATGTTAATTTTGGATCTCAGCTGGCTAAGGAAGTAATGCCCATTGCTAAACTGCCTCCACCCCAGCCTGGCGAGACCCTCACTCGCCCCTTCCCCTGTAGCTTTCCCTGAGGCTTTGTTCCTCTCTGTACGGTAGTGGCTCCGATATGCTGCTGTGGTAGCAGTGGCTCCTCCAGGCTCCTCTACCCAGCCGGCACCCCTGGATCCGGAGACGAGGGTGCAGCGGGACCAAGTGAATTGCCACTGAAAACTGGACGCAGCAAGAGGATGGTGCAGCTGGCAGCTGAGTAACTCCTGTTGTTAGGACTTCTACTACTCACTCTGCACATTACTGTGCTCAGAGGGGGCCCAGCCATTCCTGCCACTGTCAGCCAGCGGGAGGATCAGTGCTGTGAGGGCCTACACACTGAAGAATTGGAATAACATCGTTCCAGCGTTGAACAAGATTTTTAATTCAGTTTACAAATCTTGTTCAATGATATGAAGTTCCTCGTTGCAGGGTACACACTACTGTGATATTGGGCCAATCTATGCGACTGTCTTGGTTTACCTAACGGTAGAGCCAACCCTGCCAGTAACCCGACCAGTATATAGCATACTTACCTACTTTTGACACCTGCCGTCCGGGAGGGGGTCCGTCAGGGGGCGTGGCCACGTGCAATGCGCCGTTAGGCCCTGCCCCCTGTAAATTTTAGGAGATTCTGGCCAATCATAGCAGGGGGCGGGGCCACACTGGCGCTGTAAGCCCCGCCCCCACCATTTACAACAACGCGGAGATGCTGGATCCGGGATTTTTGCCTACTCTTTCGGGAGTCCGGGAGAACTCCCAAAAATTCGGGAGTCTCCCGGACATTCTGGGAGAGTAGGCAACTATGGTATATAGGGCAAAACAAAAGGTCCTTTCAGGTGTTTTCACCGGAAAAACATGACCTCATGTGTCTTACAGACAATGGAGCGCCAAATTTTTATTCATGTAGATGAGCCATATAAAAAATATTTGGGCTATTTCTGAAAATGGTTGCGCATGTAACTGCAAACAAAGTGCTGTAACCCGTAGCAACCAGACATTTTCCTTTTTTCTCACCTGTACTAGAAGAATAATAGTTAGAATCTGATTGGTTACTAAAGGTTACAGTATCTTTTTAGCACAATTGCCCATGCAAAAGTTTTCCAAGCATCCTATTGAAATAAAAAATTGTATACGGGGGTCCTGAGACTGAAAAAAAAGGACCTCATTTAATACTGTCCTCGGAAAGAAAAATGTATTCGTGGACATTTTTTCCTATTCTTTTGTATGTTGCAAGTTTATTGGTCAGTTGAATTTAGTAAACACGTCCCTTTGACCAAAAACCCCCAAACCACCATCTCACAGTTTGCAATCTTGACAAAATTACACAGGACTAAACCTGACTTTGACAGAAGTCAATTATTACCAATTCTAACACCAATGTGTCAACAAGTCTAGACTAGGAAGAGATGTAGTAAGACACCTATATGTGCGAATCAGCATGTAGGTGTGATCGAAACCCATTTACCCCCCTACCACCCACTGTGATCTGTGACTACACCAAATATCACATTCATCACCAGCACACTCTAACATTTACAGTGATCAAGTGTAAATGGATTTGTAAATGGATTCCAAAACCTAGCAGCCATGGTGATGGGCAGACAAAAAATTGATGGAGATGGGTTTACTGATTAATTACAATAAAAATGGGTCAGAAAAGCTTACCCAGCCAGATTAACGAGCAAAGTAGAACGATGCTGTTAACTTTTTGATACAATGAAGATTCAAAATATAGACAAAACAAAACAATATAATATATTTTATAAACATGCACAAAATATTTTTATTTCATTTTGGTTGCTTGGGAAATGTTTACCTACTACCATTTCAGCTTTCAAAACACAACACATAAATTCGAATAAATACAATGTCTAAACATAAGATGAAATTAACAATAGTATCTGGTCCCAGCATTCTTACTCTGTTAATATACAGAACCTTGGGTTTTGGTTCTGAATTTAACACTGGATATTTTTCTAAATCAGAAAATGAAAAGAAACTGCCTTGACAGATTTTTATGTGGTCTAAATGACTCCAATCCCTGCTTCCTTGGACGAGTTTCCTACACGTGTGTGTGTGTGTGTGTGTGTGTGTGCGTGCGTGCGTGCGTGCGTGCGTGCGTGTGTGTGTCGATGTGAATGAGTTTTCTATACAGCGCTGCGGAATCAGCGGCACTATATACATAAATGATGATGAGAATGATATGCCTTGTGGGTATATCCTGCAGTCTGTCTGCATAAGACAAGTGCCGTATAGCTTGCGTTTACTTATACCCGTGTTCAGCAGGAGAGGTTTCTTCAGATCCGCTTGTAGCTGAATCGCGTGTGTTTTTAAGCGCAATTTGCGTTCAGAAAAGCTCACCCAGCCAGATTAGCGAGCGAAGTAGAACGACGCTGTTAACTTTTTGATACAATGAAGATTCAAAATATAGACAAAACAAAACAATATAATATATTTTATAAACTTGCACAAAATATTTTTATTTCATTTTTGTTGCTTGGGAAATGTTTACCTACTACCATTTCAGCTTTCAAAACACAACACATAAATTCGAATAAATACAATGTCTAAACATAAGATGAAATTAACAATAGTATCTGGTCCCAGCATTCTTTCTCTGTTAACATACAGCGCTGCGGAATCAGCGGCACTATATACATAAATGATGATGAGGATGAGGATGATATGCCTTGTGGGTATATCCTGCAGTCTGTCTGCATAAGACAAGTGCCGTATAGGTTGAGTTTACTTATACCCGTGTTCAGCAGGAGAGGTTTCTTCAGATCCGCTTGTAGCTGAATCACGTGTGTTTTTAAGCGCAATTTGCGTTCAGATTGCATTCCTCAATGAATCAGGCCCTCAGATAAATTTGTCAGAGTACAGGAGCCCCTAGGAGAGCGAATGAAATGTAAATGTGAGTACTGAACGAAGTGCAGGAGGTTTGGCCAGCTGTCCGCTATGCACACAAATAGTAACAATAATAGACACTTTGCTTAGCACATCAGTGTATTGTTTTTTAGGTTGTTTATATTGTTATAAGAACAGAAACACTGCAGGACTTGTATCTGCTGGAGCCAGAGGATTAAGGTCCTCACACCCCTTTTCTGCTGCAGAGACCAGGACACAGCAGCAGGAAGTTTAAAGTCAATTGGTGAAGATAGAGGGTTAATAATAGTTAGCATCGCAGGGCCTTATTCATTAAGGAACTTAGGCAAGAATTTGAGTAAGTTTTCTTACTTAAGTTTTCTGGACAAAACCATGTTGCAATGCAAGGGGTGTAAAAATTAGTTTATTATTTTGCACATAAGATAAATACTGGCTGCTCGTTCATGTAGCATACAAATATCAACATTAAATTTCAGTGTACAGGGTACAAGTAAGCTATCAAGTATTTGTGTGCTACATGAAAATACTGACAGTGTTTCCTTATGTGCAAAATAATAAACTAATTTGCACCCCTTGCATTGCAACATGGTTTTGTCCAGAAATGTTAAGTAAGAAAACTTACTCAATTTCTTGCCTAAGTTCCTTAATAAATCATGCCCTCAGACACTACTGTGGTAAGGGAGCAAAACTCCATTTTTTTGGGTGGGGGAAAAGGGGTTGGATATTTTTGAACCAGACATATCGGTATATTTATGAAAATGGTGTATAATCTATGCTAAACATCTGGTCGAAAGCATTTTTGCAGGCGTAATATGTTTTTCAGTTTAAGGTTTTGGCCGTGATGCAAATATTTGACATTTCAGTTGGAAATATTTAATATTTCGGTTGCAAATTTTGAAAAGGATTAATATCAAAACCTGGTGCATCGTTGCCAACAATTTAAAATAGTTTCCAGGGAATGTATTCTGCGGTACATTGGAGCACACTGTCTCAGCGGATCTTGGAGCACTTCACGCCCCATCCTGATATATGTACTGAGCTTGGTTGATGAACGTGTGGCTCAGTGTGGAGCTTGGGACAGTTGTGAGCACGGCCTGATTAGGGGTTCGGGCTGCTCTAGGCTAATACGCCCGTTTTGCACCCACGCCAGGCTGAGATGACACACCTGCTCCTGTAGTCGTCAATGTCTCTCTTATGCGCTTATCTCTGTATATTATCTTATATTTTAAAATTAATTTCAGTTTAAACCTTTCCCTGCCCACCTTTGCATCCGCAAAAATTTTGCACCCTACCAAAAACCTTGTGCCCTAGGCTGCAGCCTAGTCGATAATCAGGACCTGGTTGTGAGGTAATATCGGTGGTAGCAGGCTAGGCTGTAATAAAGAGGTTGGTGTGAGAAGTTTTGTATTGAGGGTGAGAGGTGATTATCAGAGTGGAAAATCAGTCTTGTAGTGGCATTTAGGATAGATTAATAAGGGGCAGCACAGTGGCTTAGTGGTTAGCACTTCTGCCTCACAGCACTGGGGCCATGAGTTTGATTCCCAACCATGGCCTTATCTGTGTGGAGTTTGTGTGTTTTCTCTGTGTTTGTGAGAGTTTCCTCCGGGTGCTCTGGTTTCCTCCCATAGCCCAAAAACATACTAGTAGGTTAATTGGCTGCTATCAAACTGACCCTAGCCTCTCTCTCTGTGTGTATGTGTTAGGAAACTTAGACTCTAGGCTGCAATGGGGCAGGGACTGATGTGAGTGCGTTCTCTGTACAGCGCTGTGGAATTAGTGGCGCTATATAAATAAATGATGATGATGATTACCGGATGCATGGACACATGGGTGAGGAGAACACTAGTTAGGAGGAGGCTGTAGCAGTCGAGCAGAAGATAATCCAAGAATGGATGAGTTTTGATTAGGTAAGAAAATGGTGTATTATAAAAATTGACTAATTCCAAAATACGCCCATAAAAATGTAAAGCACAGGCCAGTACGGTGCCCTCCTGTTCAGGTATTACTGTGCTACAAATGGAACCAATCAGAGCAAAGCATTTCATTTTTCCTAAAGCTTTGCCCTCGGTATACACTTTTTACTAGTTTATGTGTGCCATGGTACAAAGGCACATGACATCACATCAGATGACATCCCATCACATGACATCACATCCCATCACATGACATCACATCCCATCACATGACATCACATCAAATTACATCACATCACATCAGCTCTGCCAAGTTCCTGAAACATTTATACTCCACATAACTATGAATGTTTTTTAATTTTTTTCTCTGTAACCCTTATTGTAATGTAAAATTAAGCACCTAAAAAATGTTCCACATAAGGTGGTTGTCTGTATTTTGGCACAAAGTGAGAGGTTGACACCACATGAATTTAGTTTGTTTGCTTAGCTTGTGCCATTATTCAAATGAATTGTTCCAGTGATAAGTCTACAACAATTATTCCCTCGCTTGTCTGACTCTATTACTTAATGTGCATTAAAGGAGTTGTTACGATGTGACTCAGCACGCACCCTCTGTGCACCTGCATTGAGCGCCCCGGGCTATTGACTATTTATAAGGTTAAAGAAGCATTCAGACAGGTTCTAAACAGACCATGAAAAAACACACACACACACACACACTGTTGTCATGTTATTGTTGCCTTTATGTGAGATCAGTCGCCTGCGTCATAGTAAAGGAACCTTCTAAGGATTATGACATCAGAGCAGGTAAACTGACCATGTGACTTCTTACCCAGACACCATTGTTTTCCCCTGTGAAACCTGCACTGGGATGAGCCTGTGTGCAGGACAGATTAACCCTTTCAGGGCTAGGCTTTTAACCTCCCCAAGATAATTGACATTTTAGGTTTATTTTCGGGCAGCATAGTGGACTTAGATCTATATTAATTTTCCTGGCATCAATCAAAAACTACACCTCCCGTAGCTGCTTTTAACAATGAACACAAGTTATCCTAAAACAGAGGGGCACAAACGCACTCCTTCAAGAGTTACTAACAGGTCATGTTTTCAGGCTGTCTTTAATCATGCACAGGTGAGGTCATCTCTGTTTTCTGTGTCAGTATTTATCCCACCTGTGTCTACTGAAAGAAATCCTGAAAACATGACATATTTTGTAGCTCTTGAGGACAGGGCCATCTTTACAATATTATGGGCCCCCGGGCAAAGCAGTGCACCGGGGCCCATATATATATATATATATATATATATATATATATATATATATACATACATATATAAATAGATAGATATAGAAGTATAGAAATAGATAGATGTACTTGCTCAGTGACCCTTGAAGGTTTTTTTTGCAGGTTTTTTCTTTTGCAGGATTATTTATTCTAATTAAGAGCCCTGCCTATGGGGCCCCCTTGCCCGTGGGGCCCCGGGCACCTGCCCATCGTGCCCAATGGAAAAGATGGCCCTGCTTGAGGACTGGGTTTGAGGCAGCACCTCCAGGGGAGGAGTGGCAAATTTTAGCCCGGGGAGGGTGTTGGGCAAGACTTGACTCACCAGCCTATTAGGAACATTTTACGGGGATGCCCAATGTGTACTTTGCTCAAGATCTGGTGCAGCTAAAGAGCTAGAAAAATAGGTATAGGGTGATTTTTACCTTCACAATTTTCATTAACGCTTTTTTTTTCATAACTAAAAAGGCAACTAATTTGAAAAAATAACAGATAACCAAGTGGTGCTATCACATGTGAGATGCATACTGCCAATATTACTCCTCTCCAGGAGATCCCGAATGGGAGGTCAAGTGGCAAATGTATGGGGAGCCGTGATTTGAGTCATTTTGTCACCCGCACCCCGTGGCACAATAGGACTACAATGACATGGTTTGCCGCTAATTGCGTCATTCAGGCCCCCGTTCCACCCACTGCACTCGGCAAGGATGCGGAGTCCGGGAGAACTATAATAAATGTTGGGAGACTCCTGGGCATCGCGGGAGAGTAGTCAAATGTGGTAACAGGACAACATAGCACTTGTGCACAATGGATTTTTATTACACATTTATGAATTCATCTGTGGCATGAATCAGCAAAGCTACACCATTCATTTACTACAACGATTTGTGGCCAGATGTACGGCTACAGAATTTTGGAGAAAAGAATAGAAAACTATTCCAGGAAACCATTAATCATCATCATCATTTATTTATATAGCGCCACTGATTCCGCAGCGCTGTACAGAGAACTCATTCACATCAGTCCCTGCCCCATTGGAGCTTACAGTCTAAATTCCCAAACATACACACACACAGACAGAGAGAGACTAGGGTCAATTTTTGATAGCAGCCAATTAACCTACTATATGTTTTTGGAGTGTGGGAGAAAACTGGAGCACCCGGAGGAAACCCACGCAAACACAGGGAGAACATACAAACTCCTCACAGATAAGGCCATGGTCGGGAATTGAACTCATGACCCCAGCGCTGTGAGGCAGAAGTGCTAAACACTAAGCCACCGTGCTGCCCAGTTTATGGCATATTTGTAATGTAACACAAGTGCATGTTCAGATAATTTAGAAATAAATAAACCGATAGCTAACATTGCTTATATGGTGTGTAGTGTAGTAGTGTGCCATAGAGATAAGCATTTGGCATCGCCCTTTTAAAAAAAACGTTATTAATGACCTTGTAGGTGGCCTGGAATGTAAGACGTTCTTATATGTAGAGGACACCAGGCTATGTCAGGTCATAGGCACAGAGCAGGACAGAAACTGGCTACAGACAGACAATACAGAAGAAATGTAATGTAGGTATATGGAGGGTTATGCACCTGTGGTAATATCAATGCTACTTACACATTCAGTAGAATACAATTGGTGAAATCTGAGATGAAAGAGGTCTTAGGAACGCAATTTGACACAAAGCTGCATACAGCTGCAATGTATTTCATTCAGGGAGAGCTATGAACTGAAATTAGTTTTAAAATATAAGAGACTATTTGTTCTTCAAAGTAAAAAGAAAACATGAAAGACAAATGTAGTGATGTTGTAATCTTGACGTATTCCCATGTAAAGGCCATACTTGCCCACTCTTTCGGAATGTCTGGGAGACTCCCAAATTCCAGGCAGGTCTCCTGGACTCCTGGGAGAGCAGGCAAGACTCCCGCATGCTGCCCACTGGGTACCAATATGATGCGATTCGCAGGGAATCATGTCATTGTAACCACGCCCCCATGACAAAATGATGATTTGTCAGATTTGAAATTAAGGATGACTTTATTTTTTTAGCCTGGTGTGGGGTGCTACGAGCGTATTAGACCAGGGCGGCCTGAACCCTTAATCAGGCCCTGGCTCTAGTAATGGGTCAGATTCTGACCACGGCCCTATCTGTGTAGAGTTTGTATGTTCTCAATGTTCTTGCGTGGGTTTCCTCGCACACTCCATGGACGTATTGTTAGGTTAATTGGCTTCTGGTAGCATTAACCCTAGTGTGTGTGTGTCCGTGTGGTAGAGAATATAGATTGTAAGCTCCACTGGCTCAGGGACTGTGTTTGTGGGACATTAGGGAGTATATTGTACACCAGTGCTTCTAATGAATCCTGAAACAATTAAATCATTGCTCATTTGGGGGCATTTATGGAACAAAAATCCAGTTTAGTGCAGAGTATGTTTCATGAATTTCTGCATCTCTTTTTACGTACTGCTTTTATGTATTGCTCTATCACTTGTCTTAATTATTCTCAGATTTTAGAATGCATACACTGAATTATCTACTTGCTTTATAATATGACGCTAATGTCACTAATGATCTCCTATCAGCCAAATCCAAGGGTCACTTCTCTATACTTATCCTCCTTGACGTCTCCGCGGCCTTCGACACCGTGGACCACCCCCTCCTGCTGCAAACTCTTCTCTCTCTCGGCCTCTCTGGTTCTGTCCATGCCTGGTTCACCTCATACCTCGCTAACCGCTCCTTCTCTGTATCCATGTCTGGTTCTTCCTCCTCCCCCTACCCTCTCCCTGTAGGAGTCTCTCAGGGCTCTGTTCTTGGCCCTTTACTTTTTTCACTCTATACTGTCTCCCTTGGTGCTCTCATCTCCTCGTTCGGTCTTCAGTATCACCTATATGATGATGATATTCAACTTTACATCTCTTCTCCTAATCTATCCTCCTCCCTCCTCTCTCGTGTAACTGAGCCATCTCCTCCTGGATGTCCTCACGCTTTCTTAAAATTAACATCTCCAAAACTGAACTTATTGTCTTTCCCCCATACAGATTCCCTTCCCACCATGACCTCTCCATTGTTGTTAACAACTCCACTATCTCCTCTGTCACCCAACTCCGCTGCCTGAGAGTCACTCTTGACTCCTCTCTCTCTTTCGCCCCCCACATCCAATCCCTCGCCCAAGCCTGTTGCTTCCAACTCCGCAACATCGCCCACATCCGTCCCTTCCTCTCTCAAGATGCCACCAAAACTATCATCCACGCTCTCATAGTTACTGTCAATGATAGCTCTGCTATCGCCGCCAAAGTCTTCATTAAAAAAAATGTTTTAAAAAGTAGGGGATCTATTTATTAAGACCCCTATGTTAATCTTTTTTCGGCAAGTTTATTACGAAAATGTCACCCTGGCAAATGAGCGATGCTCAGCTCCCCAGTGATAATTGCCCCAGTGATTATATGAATACATTTTGAAATTTTTTCATTTTTTTTTATGTATTTCTAAACTTTTTCTATTTTTAATTGAAAGACCAAATCCGGGGCTTTCTGTCCCACTGCTCATGCAAGACCCAACAAACGGGCACATCTGCCAAGATTGCGGAGGCAGCTAAGTATTGCTGTTATAGAAAAGATTTACTAGTAAAATTTACAAATATATATATATATATATATATATATATATATATATATATATATGTATGTGTGTAGCAGTTTCATCAGCCTGTCAGAACTGATATTTTACATACAGTTGTGATTGTGAAGGGGGATATTTTCGTACACACAACAGACTTCCTGTCAGAAATCTCACTGAAGGATAGATTGTAAGCTTGCGAGCAGGGTTCTCTTACCTCTCTGTCTGTTTGTATTACCCAGTATTGTTTTATTAATGTTTTCCCAATTGTAAAGCGCTACGGAATTTGCTGGCACTATATAAATAAATGATGATGATGATGATGATGATGATGATGATGAATACTGCAGCCAATCATCTTGTGTAGATAGAGGTCTGATAGAGGGATTCATAGCTTGCCCTCAGCTACACAATAGATATAAATGTAATGTCAAACATCTCCAGTTCTGTCAAGGTATGGAAACCTTTAGATACACATTTGTGAATGTTTTTGTAGCTCTTTTTTATGTGGCTTTTAATACAAAGGTTTCCTTGATACATCACCGCCTATATCACAAAACAGAGCAGGCATTCTTTGTCCTGCTGACTCCAGCTCATTCCCCCAATCAAAATATTTATCCATCATCACTGTTCTATTTCTCCACACAGTCTCTGCCAACTAATCAACATTTCTCGTTAAGATCTTGCTCCTTCAACAGCTTCATATTAGAACTCGGGGGTCAGACAAGTTTTACCCTTGTTAAGAGAATATGAAAACACAACGAACTGGATGATGGGGCAGGTTAAAGGGTTCTTAGCCTTCGGTCCCTGAATCTTTTCACCAGTGCAAATACATGTGTTTTGTATTTATTTATTTTTCCAGAGGATAGACTGAGCAGGAAACCTTGACACACTTTAGGGGTCAAAGTTGAAATGACGGGTCGCAGAACCGACCCGTATACCGTACTGCATTTATAAAAAAAATAAGTAGACTGCAAGCTCTGTGGGACACACTTCTGTATTTTACCAATAAATTGTAGTCTTGTGACAAGTATATTTCAGCGATTGCCTTTAAAAACACACTGGGGGTCATTAATGAAAGCTGTTCTAATTCACAGGGAAAAAATAAAGGTAATTTATGGCAACCAATAAGACATGTCCAGGGGCGACCGCAGGATTTAGAAGGGGGGGTTTCCGCCCCCCCGGAAAAAAAAATAATATTGCGAGAGGGAGCTGCTCCATTTCGGTGAGTCTGAATTCTACAGCAGCCGCGACGCTGTCAAGCAGCATCCGCGGCAGTGCTGTATTATGCTACAATACAGCACTGCCGCGGACGCTTCTTTGACAGCGCCGCGGCTGCTGTACAGTACCGTTGGTTCGCAGAGTGGAGGGGTTTCTGGAGAACCAGAAACCCCCCCTGCGTGCGCCACTAATGTCCCTTGTTTTTCAAATTACAGATAGAAAAATGACAAAATCTGGTGGGCTGCCCTGGATTTATTATGCGTATATATACCTCCCAACTCTCCGTGTCACAGGACAAAGCTGTCCCAATCAGGATGGTGAGACAATGCCCTCAAATCAGGACTGTCCTTCCACCTAAATCTGTACAGTTGCGAGTTATGCATATCACTTATTGTACAGTCTTAATATTTTGATGCTTACCATCTTTTGAGGATAGTCTCTTATTATGCTTTATAAATGCCCCTTTAGGTTGGTTCTTACATAGCAACTATGTTCTACGGTACAAATAACCATACAAAAATAGTTATCACTTTGGGTTATTATTGTTATTAAGCTGTAGATTGTAAGCTCTTTGGTCATACTCTTTTATTACTACAAAACAAGTATTTGAGTACTGGATATAATTAAAGGTTATGCTAAACATTCAGGTGATATTATTTCTATTAGAGGAGCATTGGTCTTTCATTATATTAGCAATATTATGCCAGTACATTGGGCAAGACCTTGTATTGTACCATTAAGGTAGGCATTTTGCCATCTGTATGGAGTTCACCTAGACAGTCCTGGTTTGCCATAATTACCTACTCTCCCAGAATGTCCTGGAGAATTTAGGGGAGACCTCCTAGGATCCTAAGAGAGCAGACAATTCTACCACGGAGTCCACACCTGCAGCAAGGTGGGCGGGGCCATGATATGAATGTTGTGGTTTGTCACCTCATCTGGAATTCTCCTGATAGGCCAGACGATGTGACATTTTATTCTTTGTCTTTTTTTTTTTTTTTTACCATTAAAAATAAAAACTAGGAGGAGGTGTGTGGTTGTTGAGGATCCAGCTCAATAGTCTGAGCAGTGTTGGCCTTTTAGGCCTGGCTTTGGGTGGCTAGTCACCTTATTATATGCACAGTGCATCAGCAACCCATTCCTCCATTCCTCTCCCCTTCTCTTCTCTTTCTTCCCATCATTCCTCTTCCACATATCCCCTTCTCTACCTTCCACCCCCTTTCTATCCTGTCCTCTTCACTCTTCTCATTCCCCTTCCTCCCTTCCCTTCTCCACGTGGCATAGATAGTTTGGTGAGGAAATTACTATAGGTAGGGTGTATTAATGTTATGTGGGGACTAGTGTGGGTATTAATGTTATGTGCTGGCTATTGAGGCATAGTCAGGGTTAAGGGGTGTTACTTTAGTGGAAGGGGCTAACCAAAATTAGATCTTAATTGTATGGGGACTTCTGTACACATGTGTTGCACTAGGATACAAGAATAGATTTGGAGGATCATCAGAATAGCTCCTGCCTTCTACTGACGTCCCCATATTTGGGTTCTGGGTACTTGGGTCGTTGAGCTCATCTCATCCTGCAACAAGAAATCTCATTTGGACATGAGCGCAAAGCAGATCTTTCTTGTGATTACTTAGCTTTCAGCAAGGCACAACCTGATCTGCCCAACTGTTCTCATCGGAATGATGCCCTTACCCCTATAAATGGGCACAACAATTGACACTAAACAGCGCCAGCGCCGCAGGGGCAGTTTTGCAGCTCTGCAGTTGACTCTTTGCGGAGATTAACCAGCTTGCACACATAGGCCAGGTAACGTACCTTAAGTGACATCACTCGGTGCGTGCTCAGAAAGTGGACACAGACATACGCTTCTATGCAGACTTGGATGATTATGACACATCTACCTGTGGCTGGAGAGGCGGGATAGGGGAGGAGAGGGCTGTGCAAACGCAGACCGCGTACACTAAAGGCGTCTTCACACAAATGCTCATGCAGACCTGCAGACACACACATACACAGATCAGCCACAATACTAAAACCACCTGCCTAATATTGTGTAGGTCCCCCCTTGTGTCGCCAAAAGACATTAGCGGCAGATCCTTTAAGTCCTGTAAGTTGCGAGGTGAGGCCTCTATGTCCCAGACTTCTTTTACCAGCACATCCCACAGATGCTTAGTCGGATTGAGATCTGGGAAAGTTGGAGCACAAGTCAAGACCTTGAACTCATTGTCATGTTATTTAAAACCATTCCTGAACAATGTCTGCAGTGTGGCAGGGTGCATTACACCCCATGAAGGGGTGTACTTGGTCCGCAACAATGTTTAGGTAAGTGGTACGTGCCAAAGTGACATCCACATGAATGCCAGGACCCAAGGATCCTGCTTCCAACACATCAACTTCAAGAACTGACTGTTCACTTGCTGTCTAATATATCCCATCCCTTGACAGGTGCCAGTGTAACCAGATAATCAATGTCATTCACTTCAATTGTCAGTGGTTTTAATCTTGTGGCTGATCAGTGTATATATAATATTTGCTAGTTCTTTGCATGCTGATAAAGGTCATTTGTGCATACAACAGACTCTTGATAGTGAGGGCCACATGAGTGCATATTGATCTACAGATAATAGAGAACAAAACACAGTGATAACTAGGAGGATTTCAGCTAATTGCAGCTAAGAAGGAAGTAGCAGCCGCCTGGAGGGCTGCAGAGGATATCTGCAGGTATTGTAGAGACTCGGGCTGTGGGGGTTGGAGCAAAGGAACTTGCAGCAGAGAAAACAGGTAGGCAAAAAAAAAAAGAGGCGGGAGATTACTGATAAGATGCACTTTACCTGACTGACAGGAAAATAGCAATCCCTTGGGTGTCTACTTCACAACACTGCTCTCCTGTCTGAGCAAGTGCAGAGACTCTGATGCATTTCTCTCTACCGCAGCGGCTACAGGGCAAAAAAAAAATGTTTTTAAATTATATAATAAACCAGTTGGACTCTACAATTATTTTCTCAGCCTTTCCTTTACTTGCCAACTCTCCTGTAATGTACGGGAGACTCCCAAATTCCTGGTAGGTCTCTCCGTTGGTAGTCATTGTCACAATGCTATAAATGACGACATTGAATACCCATAGTTACCTACTTTCTCCTTGCTTTGTCCGGGAGAGGCGAGTGCCTGGAGGGCAGGAGGGGGCGAGGCGCGACCAATCACGTCATTATGCCCCCCCCCGCCAGGACCAAAATGACGCTATTCACCTTGAATCATGTCATTTTGGGGTGCCAGGTGCGGGATGTCTCCGTGAGACTGACCCAAATTTCGAGAGTCTCCCGGACATTCCGGGAGAGTTGGCAAGTATGTGAATACCCCGACATGATGAGACCGAAGGTGTCATTCACAACAGCGTGGTAATACTGACAGCTTGAAAACGAGATGTCAAACGGGGAGGAGAGAGAGTCAAGGAATTTAGACTGTAAGCCCCAATGGGGCAGGAACTGATGTGAGGTAGTTATCTGTACAGCGCTGCGGCCAGGGGCGGGCTGGGCCGCTCAGAATCACGGCTGTTAGGGCCGACCACCCCCCGGAAGTAATATAAATGTGATGCGGCCGCATCACATGACACGTGATGCCGCATCCCGTGTCATGTGACGCGGCCGCCTGTGCGGCGTGTGCCCCCCGGGCTGATGTCCGTCAGCCCGCGCCTGGCTGCGGCATTACTGGCGCTATATAAATAAATGGTGATGAATGACTAATGTCAATAACACAGCTGGATCTCTCGGAGCTTAAGTTATTTTTTTTCCTACTGTAACATTTTCTCTCAAAACTTGGTGGAAAAGGAACAGTAGCCAAATAAAGTGTCTATTATGCAATGGAAACACTCACCCAACACACCTCTGTGCCTCACTTCAAAGAAAACAATGACAAAAGGAACAGTTGGGTCTGGAAAATGTCCTAGTGAATAAATTTATACTCTAGAAAAGTTATGAAGGGTTATAAGTTTTATTATTGGAAGATTGGGTGATTTTTGGCAAAGACTTTGTTTTTCTAACTAGAGAGCTCAGGAAACGTTTTGGTTTTCAAGGTATATATTTTTAGATGATTTCCATAGCGTATTGTAAGCTCTCTATGGCTGGATTTGCTTCTAATGTGGAAAACCTGATCTGTCAGCTCACTATTTGCAGGAGTACAAAAGGAATGTGACTGGTCTGCTAGTTAGATGTTCTCCCCTGCTCTGACAGTATACAGGGAGCACCAGATAGTCACGTCTGCTCTGCCAGTACATGGGGAGCACCAGATAGTCACGTCTGCTCTGACAGTATACAGGGAGCACCAGATAGCCACGTCTGCTCTGCCAGTATACAGGGAGCACCAGATAGTCACGTCTGCTCTGCCAGTATACAGGGAGCACCAGATAGTCACGTCTGCTCTGCCAGTATACAGGGAGCATCAGATAGTCACGTCTGCTCTGCCAGTATACAGGGAGCACAAGACAGCCTCTCCTGCAGTCACTGGTGGATAAGGATTTTCTGCAGGCCCTGCTAACTCCTTTCTTGCAGACAATATGGTCAGCAGGTGGTTCATGCCTGCACTTCCTCCCTCCCCAAGAACATTATCTCTGACAATCTTCAACCTGCGGGAAGATCTATATTTTTTCTAAAACCTGCTTAAGGCCTGTAGAATTAGTATCTTGTAAAGTTAGAGTACATATATTAGACTACCTCGTCCTTCGCAAAATGCAGATTCACTGCCCTAGTACAAAATATTTTAATACATGGATCAGCCACATTTACGCTGGTTGTATCTGGTTCCAGAAAATTCGTATTCGCCTTTAATCTGCAATACCGAGCAATTTCCTTTGCTGCTTGAAATTCTGGAAGAAGATGCTTCCTGCGTATCTTCAAAATGGCTGCCGGCAGGATTAAACGGCACAGCAATGAATAGTTGTACAATTACCAGCTATCTTTAGCAAAAAGGTCATATCTTGTTTGAGAGAAGTGGCCGAGACCACCAACCAGTTTTATACAGATTATTACAAATTCCAGCTCAGAGAACCATCTCTGCCTCATAAGGGACTTTCTACATTAACCCAATTAAAACAAAAAGCACACACAAAGATTCTTATACACACACACATTCCCTGGCATTTTAACTTGTGTTATTTCTGGAACGATGTCACCAAACAAAGGGGTCTTTATTCTCCACTGACATCACTTACAGGAAGAACTTCTGCGGAGTTTTGAAGTCTGTCATCTGTGGTCATTAAGTGTGGATTAAAAATGATTAACTGGAAATAAGGGAACAGCAAAAGAAAAGAACTTTGTGTTTTAGGTTGAATGTTAGCAGTCACAGGCTCGTGCAGAAACAGAGGCCATCGTCCCTTCAGTGCATCCAGTCACCTATACACATATAGTAGAGGAAGCCAGTTTGTGCGCCGAACCAATATTCCACCCACCAGCTCGCTAGAAATTCGTAACATCACTGAGACATGAAACAAGTGCCTCAAAACAGAGATGTCAACAGATCCTAGTGAATAGATAGGCTGTATTTTTATTCAAAATGGCTGCCTCGACTATGTGTAATGGGACAAAGAGATAAAATTGCTTTTTGCTGATCTGTAGATAATTTTAGGCTGCTTCCTAATTTTTTCAGGGACAAAACATGCAATTAAAACTAAACGCAATGATAATGCCTCAAAAAACAAAACAACAACATTTTGGTACCGCATACGTTACATTTTCAGGGAGTGCCATATTCGTTTATAGGATAACCGGCCAACCTTCTGTAAAGGGAGCTCTGGAATGCATTTCCTCTTCTGTGTCCTGAAAATCAGGACTGTTGGCATTATGCTGATCAAAGCAAACGGTGTACTGATTAGGTGTGTAACCCTCCACCTACATGTTTGTAAATATCCCCTCCCCCAATTCCAGGTGCATTTGAAGGAAATTCTCTAGCATGCAATGAAGCCTACAGGGCACAATATCTTAAGCACTCTGTTCTTGATTGTACACTCATTTGACAACCATAGTTTCACTGATTGATAAGAGAAAACCCACAAAAATAAGCCTCAAGTCCAAGGGACCTATATATTAAAATTAAACTCATTGCAAAAAAAACCAAAAAAACTTTCCACTGTGTTAATAATTTCATCCACTGACAGATACTCAGCTGCCACAGCGAAAGCTTTCCTGGAAGATGGTTCTTTACAACTCTGGAGTATGTCAGTAATACAAAAGTAATTGGGGGCGATAACCTGCAAAAGCTGGATATATTGACCACTTATGACAGTCATAAAATCTCTGCTGACAGTGTAAGTGCCCATATTTTACCTGGAAAGACAAAGACTCCAGAAAACTATGGGGAAAAAAAACCCAACACGCATCCAACAATTTTCTGTATTAAGTTGAATTTTCTTCTAACCAATGGAGGTTGAGAGCTCTCAGAAACTCCAGTGGGTTTCCTGTGTCAATTGAATCTTTTTGTATTAGAAACACATTATACAGAAAGGTCTGGAGAGAACCCACCGCCCACCCTAAAAACACCCACACACGTTTAGTGCTACATCAGGATAACTTCATACACGTAAATAAGATCACCTACTGTCTCATCCTACAGACACTGCGATGAGCACTGCTAAACAATTAAAAAAAAGAGATGGTTGGGATGTCAGAGGCAGTGTAGGGAAATTTTAGGCATTATGTTCCAGATTACAGGAAAAGATGCCTTATCTAGCAAATACAAAGTCCCAAGCACCATGGGTAATAGATCCCATACCCTTCATAGCATCTGACAAGTCGGCAATCAGTAGATCCAATGTCAATGGATCCACTAAAACTGGCAGGGGAGTGGATCACAGCAGCCAGGCCCGGCGCTCCCATTAGGCAAGGTTAGGCACTTGTCTAGGGCGCCGGGCTCTGGAGGGCGCCTGGAGGGCACAGAACTAGAAATTAATTTTAAAACTGTGCGGCGACCGCTGACCATACCTGTCACGGCCGCCGCACAGCATGCAGATGCACGGGGGAGGGGGGAGAGGCTACTGCTCACCACCGCCGCCTCTCTGCTCCGTCTCCTCCCCTCCACTCACTAGTGTCAGTGAGTGGAGGGGAGGAGACGGAGCAGAGAGGCAGCGGTGGTGAGACAAGGTAAGAAAAGACAGGGTGAGGGGGGAGGAGGGCGCCATTTTTGCGGGGGAGGGGGCGCCGATTTTGCCTAGGGCGCCATGGACCCTAGCACCGGCCCTGACAGTAGCATTTAGCACAGTGTTGGCTAACCTGTGATACTCCAGGTGTTGTGAAACTACAAGTCCCAGCACACCCTTCCAGCAACAAGCTGCTATTAGTAAAGCATGCTGGAACTTGTAGTTTCACAACACCTGGAGTGTCACAGGTTATCCAACACTGATTTAGCATCTAGACTACAAGATGCGCCATCCAGAAGCATTGACCGAGCATTTTCTTTCTTTCCCCCCAAAGTGTTCCAGCTGACTCATCTTTCTGTCGCGCAGCAGAATGAACAGGGGGTGACAGCTATTGGGGGGGAGGGGGGGGGGGGGGGGGGGGGGGGAGCGGCAGTCATGGTGCCCCAAACATGTTCTGACCACACCATTTCTAGATCCTGGTGGGATCCAACCCTTCGGGTGCCTTAACACCACTATGCAGGTGTGAACACTGGGCCTGAGTTATTAAGGAGAGCAAAGCCTAAAACAAAATGAGCAACTTTGCACCTGGGCAAAACCATGTTGCATTAGAGGGGGGAGGCAAATTTAAAATGTGGGAACAGATTTATAGTTGGGGTAGGGTATGTCCTAGATCAACTTTAGCTTTCAGTGTAAAATTACAGCTGTCAAGTATTTGTGTGCTGCATGAAAAAAAAAAAACAAAAACAAAAAAAAACACGGCAGTATTTACCTTATGTGCAAAATAATAAACTAGTTTGCACCCCTTGCATTGTAACATAAATTGTCCTGGAGCAAACTTACTCATTACTCGTTAATGACACAGGACCACTATGTGCAAAGATTTCACAAGACGTGTGAACAAAACCTCTTGGGCAGTCGCTTCTTCGGGGTGCTTTTATTTTGTGTCACCACATATATATATACCAGTGTTTCTTGCTTCTGTTATGTTTGCGCCCTACTTCTGGTCTTCCTAGAACATCTCCATAACATACGCGTTACAGAAGGCGCTACCCTAAGGGCAGCTATCCAGTCACCGACCACTCTGCCGACATTGATCACAGAAAAAGTGCTCGTTCCTGAAATCGCTGGAAGCTACAGCCGGGAACGACTGGTACAAGTGCTTTGGGCAGCAGACAGGGTTCGGATGCCCCTGAGGATTTTTATTTAATTATTAATAAATGGTGTATCTGTGTCACATGTACGAATTTATAATAAAAATACCAATCTGTAATCTATAGAGGGTAGTATACTTTGAAGACATTCCATGTTATAGGCACACTTAGCCTTTAATCTATATTTGGCAACTTGTACCCCGGGGGGGTGGGGGGGGGCAGGTGGGTGTGGGGCTCGAAGAATCACATTGTTAGCCCCGCCCCATCACCTTTTCAACCAATAAAACTAGGGGGTGGAGCCACAGTGACGCATACACTGCACCAATAAGCCCCGCCCCCTCCATTTACTTTGCAGAGGCGGCCGGGAATCTGGAGAATTGCCTGCTCTCCTGGGAGTCTGACCCGGAGTTCGGGAGTCTCCCGGATATTCCAGGAGAGTTGGCAAGAATGCTTTAATCAGACAGCAAAATTGTATTAATCCTTTAAATAATGCATCTTATTGTAATATAATGTACTGTAACCCTTAGATTATACTGTCCCATAGTTTAACTCAATGTGACCCTAATTTGAGGGTGCCCATTGTAGTAAATCTATAAACTCAATAATGCCGAGTCTAACTTGAGGTAGGTGGCTATAACCTTCATTTAAGATATTGGAGAAAGACTATAGTCTATCAAGAGACTAAATGTATCCAGATTTGTGAAACAATGCAATTGTGTTTATGCAAATATCTACTACGGCCACGGCAAGTGTCACAAATTAGCCCCCCTGTAACATTCATTGACCACTAGAATCACATCTGCATGACCTCATCAATGAGCAGTCCACTCCCTGACGCTAATCGTGGCCAAATTCTTAAAAAATTGGTGCCTCAAACAAAAAAAAAAAATAATAAGTTAAACAAAAACCACTTGACTTCTGCAACTAAAATTAACAGAACATTCCAATTCCAGGGTATTTTATTCAACAATTTGCAAGCCTGAGTAAAATGGCAGACTGCAATTGTACATTAAAAATATATTTTTTAAAAAAAAAAACAAAGAACATCCTCAGTCATTTCTTTCATAAGAAACATTCTCGAAAAAAAATTTACACCAAGCTTTTTACAAAGCATGTTAAAAAAAAAAAATTAAAATAAAGATTGTCCACATCCACGCCATTTTCTATAGAATACGCAAAGTCTTCAGACATTAGTAAAAAAAAAGGCAGTTCGTTCTCCTTGAGACTTGCAATAGTCTTTCCATAAAAAAAAAAAAAAAAAAAAAAAAATTTTAAAATAACTTAAGGTTTGCAAAGTAAGACTTAAAAACAGGAGTTTTGTGCAGTGGCGTTTGTGGCTCGTACCTCCAACACATTAGTGTAACAGAATTTGCTGGTGAGTGGCGGGGCGGCTCTCAGGCCCCTCGATAATCACTAGCAATCCTTCAGAGTATTTTGCTGTACTCTAAAAGTGACCAGTCCCAACGTCTGAAAGTTAATGAGTAATCCAAACAAGCCTCATTCAGTCTGTATTGATTTCACAGGGGTTTAAGCCTCTATCTTTTGCTTCTAGATATATCCTTTGGAAGTCTCTATATCGGGGGGCGCAGCCCAATCGTGGCTCCCCAAAGTGCATGCGACCAGTGAACAAGAAGTCCCCAAATCCGGCTTTGACGCCACATTCTAGCGGCGTCCCAATGCGCCCCTCCCAGCCCACGCCTTCTTTGCTGGGTAGAAAGATCTTGCTTTTCTGTCTGTAAAGTCCATTGACCGAAATATTTATAATAGATTCCTGTTGCTCAACATCATTTGTTACTTCTGTAATGGAACCTTTGACAACTAGAGAGAAGAAAATAAATCGATTAAAGCCATTTGTAACATTTCCCTTTTCAATTATAAAATATAGAAGCTAGACAAGCACAAATGTAGTTTTTATGTCCAACAATAGATTAAATAATTTAAGTGAAAATGTAACAGACATCTATGTACAATGGAAGGAGCCAAATTGTTTGCTGAAATTATAAGAATGGATCCCAACCACTTCTAATACAGATATTTAAAGCAAAAAAGGCTTAGTTCAACTTTTCTGGACTAGAATCATCATCATCATCATCTATTTATTTATATAGCACCACTAATTCCGCAGCGCTGCACAGAACTCATTGACATTAGTCCCTGACATTGTATGTTGGGGGATTTAGATTGTAAGCTCCATACACACACACAGACCGAGAGAGACTAAGGGCAATTTAATAGCAGCCAAATTAACCTACTAGTATGTTTTTGGAGTGTGGGAGGAAATCGGACCACATGGAGGAAACCCATGCAAACACGGGGAGAACATACAAATCCCACACAGATAAGGCCATGGTCAGGAATTGAACTCATGACCCCAGCACTGTGAGGCAGAAGTGCTAAACACTAAGCCACCGTGCCTTGCATTTCAAATATCCTTTGTAGCAAAGCGATAGTCTGGTGAATAACCTGTTCTCAGGGGCAGGCTGGGCTGGGGGGCATCTGGGGCACCCCCTGGGCCAGTCCCACAGTGGGCTATTATGGGCTGGGTCACCTCCATTTTTTTTCCCCTTTAAAATAGGCCGCTGAGTCAAGACTTGTCCCCCAGGCTAAAATTTGACAGCCATCCCCCTGCCTGTTCGCAAGGATGCAGACACGAGCGCCACGACTATCCAGCTTCACAGAAAATCACCTCACAACCTCCCTTATATCTGCATATACTGGAAAGCAGGGGCGGGCTGGGCATCGGCCCCCCGGGCCGCTCAGAATCACGGCTGTTAGGGCCGCCCGCTCCCCGGAAGTAATTTCAATGTGACGTGGCCGCATCACGTGTCATGTGATGCGGCCGCCTGTGTGGAGTGTGCCCCCCCGGGCTGACGGACGTCAGCGCGCACCTGCTGGAAAGCCTACTGAACGGAAGGCTATTCGCAAGCTCTGATCTGGTCAATCAGTGATCAAATCAGCCGAGTAGATCGCTATGTAATAACTAATAACATTGTATTGGACCAATATTTGCCAAATACATTGGTATGGATACTGCCAAATGTGTCAGCAGAGTCACAAAGTCAGATGAATAATGGGTGTGTGTACTATTTTGGCACTGGTTAATAAACACAAACAATTAAAAAATATAAATTCAAGGACAGTCACAGTATTTTAGCAAGAGATCCACAACATAGTTATAAAAAACAAACACAAAAAGACAAGGGTGTATATTCACCACTTTTTCAAATATGCAGATTAGTAATGTTGCTTATAACAACCAATCATATGCTAGCTGTGATTTTGTAGAATGCACTAAATAACTATAATCCGATTGCTATAGGCAACATCTCCACTTTTTAAAACCTGCAGTTTAGTAAATATACCCCATGGTGGTGGGAGGATATAAAGAATACAACGTGCACACTTTGATACTCACCAAAATCACTAATGCACACAGCTAAGAGGACCTCTGTGTCACTGCACGGTCGACAGGGATCTGAAAAGGAATACAAAGAATATTTAGCCGACATAAAAGAATAGGCCTTTTGATTGTGATTTGCTGCTGCAGCAAAATGTTCTTTTTGCAGATTGCGTTTTACTACAGAACATGGAATTCTGGAGAGTTGGAGGACTGGTGTGGAGAGAGTTTTAGTACAATCGTGATGTGTGTGGACCTAGAAGAATGAATTGATGTAGCCGTGCCCACACACTACATAGTTACAGGCTTTACATTGTATTATTACACAAACATGCATTGCACCAATTTATGTTCCTCTCTGCAGATTAAAGGGTGCGCCTTATAAAAAAAAAAAAAATCACTTTAAATAAGCCTCTACCAAAAAAGAAAAATTTGAACAGAAGAATAACTAGCCCCATAGTACTGTTCATTTTTAATAAAACTAAGTACTTGTGACTAAAACCTCACACCAGTACTTGGACCCTAGGTCTGATCTTGGGTGTCCCAATCCATAGACAAACTAAGGAGGGGGGGGGGGGGGGGGGGGGTCCCTAGTGCCTGGAAACCCCCCTCCAAGCCTGGGGCACTGTATAATTGAGGTGGCTGGACCTTGCTCCCCCTTCACACGGCTCTGCTCGAAAAGAGAGTTGCGTGCACCCAACAGTAGTGCATGCAGCATTGCCCGTGTATATTATGGGGATAGGGAGAGCTGGAGAGCAGCTAAGCAACGTCTAAAATTATAGCCCCGCTCCCATGCATGCTGGTCATGCCAAATGGCGGCGTGGAGACCCCCTCTGCAATCTCATTAGCATAAATCTTGCCATTTCTACAAGTGCAGTCACACTGAGTAATACATTTCACAATTGGTGTTCATCATAAGCACTTTGCAAGTACACAGGGATTATTTTCTGAAATCATGCAAGTTATTCCAGTCACCCGATGATGGAAGTGCGGTATAATAATATGCGGCCTGACTGGATTACACAGGATCCAAGCTGCACATACCTCGCTAGGCAAGCTCTGCCCAACAACCACAAAATACCTTTGGACAGCCCTGCCACAGTATTGTGTGTATTTGACACCCCCGTGGATTAAGTAGAAGATAGAGATCTCCCTGCAGCACAGAGAGAGGTAAGGAAGCTGTGTGTCACAGCTCTGAATAAAAAAAAAAAAAAAAAAAAAAAACACACTTAGTGCAGAAGCAGGTCCCCAAAAATTGCAGGTCATGACTTGCTATTACCAAATTCTATTAATTAAACCACAAGTGACTGAGCCCTTAGGACTATTAGTACAAGTTATCTCAAGGATTGCAGCATATTGTTAGTATTGTCAATTCAAGTCTATGTTAACAGCCTACAAGCAAACTATTATCCGCTTGCGTGCCTAAATTGTCAACGACAATTGGAGAATGTCATTTAAAATTCACACCTACACAGCGGAGGTAACCATTTTATGGGCTTGAAAATGCAGCCCATTGCTGAACTCGTAACATCAATGGGGAGGGCCAAATTGGTTCGAGATGAAAAGGCTGCATCATCACAAACAGTGGTTCAGCTTCCAAAATGGCTGCACCCACAAAACAGACATTTATTTATAGCGATTCAGGCCAAATTTACAGCCAGTGTTCTGGGTGTGCAGTACACCAGGCTCCTTCAGGATGAAGGACAGGATTGAAAGCTCGTACATAGTCAATAGGTTGCCTCTTCCTTGTATATCTATAGGGAAGTAAAACCCATACCTCTCAACCGTCCCCTCAAATCAGGACTGTTGTCCTGCAAATCAGGACTTAGATCTCCGTTGAGGAATAGGGTCCAATCACACTGATGGATGGCCCCATTGGAAGACGGAAGTTGTATCAAAATAACAGTTTTAGTTGAGGAGAATAGAGCTGGCTCAGTGCAGAGAAGATGATTCTATATTAATCATAAACCAATTTCATCATTTTAAAATAAGAGCAAAGGTTACATTTTTGGATAATAGTGACACAAGGGAGCTGGGCTTGTCCCAGGAGGAGAAGGCGGTACTCCCCAACGTGACATGGTAGCCATATGACATTCCCATGTTTGCATGCCAGTACATGTAGACCATGTGTTACCCACCACAACCAATCAGATACCTGCTTCCATTACTCTGGCTGAGCTAGCCTGCTAAAAACTGCTCTTTTCAGGTTATCACAGAAGCCCCTTAGCCTCTAAAGATGGTCGGCACACACACAGCAGACAGCTGTGAGCATCTTCCAAGCCCTGATAGCAAAACACTCCAGACAGTCGGACACAGAACGGTTTACACCGGAGTAACAGCATACAAATCCTCTCCGAAATCGCTTCCTAGGGTTATCCCAACAAGCTTCTATTCATTGGATTCAAAAGAGCTGCGTTTTTATTGCATCCCTCTAATGCTCAGGGGACTGTAATTCAACTAGTTCCAGGATAATACCAGCATTGTGCAGGTCAGCTGCCAAAACCCATGGGGGAAGTTCTTTAAAAAGATTGCGATAGTATCCTTAGGTAACCTGAAGCAGAGGGCTGTAAAGGCCTCTGTACGCACTGCTCAGCCCAGGAGATGTAATTACATCATTATTTGCAATTTCCAGCTGCTACGAGCTATTTGCCCTCTGATCCCGATGTTGTTGACTAGAACACAGTGATACTAACAATAGACCACACTTGTTGTCCAACATGCAGAACGAACGGTTGTTCTTTTCGAAAGCAAGTTGGACAAAATGGAACAGTATTACAGAGGGCTGGTTAGGCCTGGATTTGTGCAAAGACCTGAGCGTAGGAAGGCAGGGTGCTGCGTTTCATGGTCTTACCTGCCAGCATAGAAATAAGATGTGTGTATACTACCACTATATAAAAATGCCCATTTCTGGGGTCATGAGTTCAATTCCCGACCATGGCCTTATCTGTTTGGAGTTTGTATGTTCTCCCTGTGTTTGCGTGGGTTTCCTCCGGGTGCTCCGGTTTCCTCCCACACTCCAAAAACATACTGGTGGGTCAATTTTGTTAGCAGCCAATTAACCTTAGAGAGAGACTTTCTGTCTGAGGGAATTTAGACTGTAAACTCCAATGGGGCAGATACTGATGTGAGCGAGTTCTCTGTACAATGCTGCGGAATTAGTGGCGCTATATAAATAAATGGTGATGTTGCATTTAAGGAGCTCTGTGGTGTGAGGAGGGGATAGTAAAGCAGGTATACTTCCCCTCAATAGATAAATTGTTTGTATGTCTCACCCAATCTTCGAGTGTAGGCGACTATATATATCAGAAGACCATTTTAATTACTTTAAAATAAGACGAAAGGTCATATTTTGGATAAAAGTGAATAGGTCACACAAACCATCCAAAAACAAAATTGAAAAGATAGATAAAAGTGGTAGCATCAGCACAAAGTTTAATTACCTCCCACAGGCATTCACGGATTGACTTCCACCTTTTTAAAGTTTTATTTCTCTCCTCAAATGAAGGTCAGACAATGCTAATGCACTGTGTTTAGCCTTATCATCAACATTTATATAGCGCCAACATATTCCGTAGCACCTTATAATCTGTCAGATTCCACAGTAGTGCTTCCTCTTGCGCCCAGGTTTGAAGCACTTGTGAGATAGTTTTACACTCGCAGAAACATTTACAAATACACATTGCTCTAAAATACAAGATAGCTTGAACAAGTACTTTTTTTTTTAGCAGCGCAGTCATGCTGAGATAAAGTACTCAGATTAGTCAAAGAACAAAGAGGGGGGGGTGGGGGGGGTGTTGACTGGGCCCAAATCTTTTTTAGCTAAAGAGACAATGTGCTCAGTTTAACCTCCCTGAAGAGGGATCACAGCCCTCAGAACCAGACAAGTCAAATTACACAGTGCAGGAAGGGGATTAGGGAAAAAGAAGAAGAAATTGCAAAATCTTGACAGACTCCTTGAACACCAAAGGGGTTTTTAAGACTTAAACCCAGCTGCCCTTACAAGCACCTGACAGCTTATGGCCTTTGAAATCCTAAAAAGGAGAAATAGCAAGAGGGCAATTCATGACCAGTCTACCAAAGAAGAACTATTTTATTATCTATCGCTCTCTGCAGCTGTATAGGACTCAAACCCTTAGCCATCAGGAATGCCCTAGGAAGTGCAAACTACTGAGAAACGTGAATACTGCAAGCGTTATGGCTTGTAATATTTATATACGTGTACAGGAACTTGCCAAAACTTAATATCTGAATGGAACCATGTCTCAGAAGACAAAACTCAATTATACGCCCTTCAGAAAGCTAAAACTTTGTCAGATAAAAATAGCATATTCAATATCCTAAATGCCTTTGTAGCATGGCAACATATCAGCGGCGCACGGAGGATTGTCGGGGGGGATTGTCAGCTCTGCCGCGGACGCTTCTTTGACAGCGCCGCGGCTGCTGTATAGGACAGTGGCCACTTAGCGCAGGGGGGGGGGGTTTCTAGAGACTCAGAAACCCCCCCTGCGCGCGCCACTGCATATCGTCTGTAAGATATATTAATATACATATACACCATATTTACCAGCTTTCTGAAATTGGCTTCCGGGAGCCAAAAATCTTGCCATTTTAGACCCGCCCACTGTGACGTAAACGCTTCATTTTACACTGGGGGTGGGGCCAAATGCCGGGATTCCCGGAGAATTGCGGCATTTTGGACCAAGTTCAAGTGGGCAGATTCGGGAGATTGACATATTCTGCCAGGAGTCCGGGAGACTCACCCAAAATGCAGGAGTCTCCCGGACATTCCAGGAGAGTTGGCAAGTATGATATACACACACACACTGTACTACATTTGAGAACATCAAGCCACATCTTGTATGACAATGGCCTTCAAAAAAGGAAGAACAATTGTACAATAAATTGCCACTACAGCTTTACAATGAGGGATTAGGACCTATTCACAACAGCCTCAATTCTTCCACCTAATTGCAAATCACACACCAAACACACAAAATAACTTTCTTCCGACAAAAACAAAATACAAACAAAACGGTGTTCTTTTCATGTGGAGCCAGTTTGCTCCTGAAGTCTTGTTGTGTTTAGCTTTTCAACCATAATCAGGCTTCAGGAATTAACGACTTGTCACAAATTGAAAGGAACTGTATTAGATGTTTATCAAGAGCTCTGGTTCTTCAGTAGGAATGAGGATCCCAAGAGCTGACTACTGGAACATGACTTACAGGCAGCTCCATACAACAAGAGCTGTGATCAACAGATTCCATCAAGATAAAAAAAAAAAAAGCTTTTGGTTAACATCTAACAAGACTTTCTTTACTTTGGCTGTGCAGAGCTGCAAAGTGCATTTATCAACCACAATAAAGAAAATGTATAGAACATGCAAAACAACCTTAAGTCTACTGACTGAAAAATGTCTAGAGCAAAGGCTGGTGGGGCATGCTGGTACTTATAGTTCCCTGAAGGTGCCAAATCACAGGCTTCTGATCTAGAGTAGTTAGATTAATAAAAGTTATGCGTTAGCACAAAATTGTTCTCTATCTGCTCAGTATTATTAAGTCTTCCAATTCTTTCTAACACGACGGTGCAGAATTGCATCTTATTTTCCTTTTACACCAGCTCTCCCTGAACGTGACTCAAAACAAAAATCTTGCACGCGATTGGTTGATCACAGCACCTAAAAGCCACATTTTTTTTGTCTATAGCACCACTGCATCAATACAGACATCACTAAAGCACAGAGCAATGACGCCAAGTAAAACTTGCATCATAGAAGCGGACAGTTTATAATTAAGTTTTTTTTTTGTTTGTTTCTTTGTTTTTTTAATATAGCCATTAACAAATTACGCAGCACTCAGAATATTTTAGTAACTCACACAAGTCCCTACACCAATGGAAATTTTCCTGCCACACAGATGTAAACACAAGCTAATTTTCTGTCAATTAACCAACCATTGTGTTTTTTTGTACCACGAGAAAAAACCCACACAAACAGAGCCCAGCTCAGAATTGAACACATGACCTCAGCGCTGTGAGGCAGCAATGCCTACCTCTGTGCCACCATGCTGGCTTGTCAATGTCACCGAGGAGAGGAACTTTTGACAATGGATCTCACGCAAAGTGAAATACCTTCTAGTGTTTACCTGTTGCTCATACACAATGGAGGCAACCAGTTTATGGACTGAACCATCCACAAGATGGCTGCCTTCACTGCGACTAGGTGACGGGGGAACTTAAGATTCATGTCAACAAATGAATGGGGCGGGAAGACACTAAACTCCTGTAGACACTGATGGACAGTAAAAGTTTATATTAGGCTCCAGTTGGACCACTTCCTCCTGTAAAAGTAAGGAACTCCAATTTTCACTAATGAGGTTAATCAGTTACTTGTTGATTTTAATGTGTTACCAATAAGTTTCCATTAAGGAAATGCCCTGGAGGATAATCAAGGAGGACAAATGTCCTTTACCAAAAGGTCAGCTGTGCAATAAAACGTGTCCCATGTCTGAGCTGATTTGATCAGAAGTTAAGTTCCAAAAGAGAAGTATTTGACCATTCTAGAACATCTGACCAATATGGGATCGTCATTTAATTTTATGTCTTAATAAAGTAGTATCAATATATCAAGCTTAGGTTCTCTAGTGCAAATACAATGCGGAAGCATTTAAAGTAACACAGATTGTAAATACAAAGACACCCACTGGCTCAGGGATCCAGTATCCTTGTGGATTGATCCAATATTCAGCCTATCAACTTGCTAGGATCCAGCGACACTGCTGAGGCCCTGACCGACTAATATTCATGAGTATTGGTTCCTAGTGAGTGGACCGGCTACATTCTCATGAATATTAGTCCCGCCCACAAAATGGCTGCCACTCCTGTGTGTAAGCAACAGGTCAGGTCTACTTTAAGGGGGGGGGGGGATGACTCAATTGGCGGTGATGCAGACATTACTGCTACGTACGACTGCGCATATTCCCGACAATTATGGTAGGAATCTGCGCTCATTTTTCCCCTCAGACTTTCCGAAAACACCTCACACCGAATTGAATCTCCCCCTAAAATGGATACATATTGTCTAAATATTATACTACGCTACGAAATATGTTGGCGCTATATAAATAAAGGATGATGATACCGAAAAGGAACATAAAGCTTCTGAAATTAAACCATTGGCCACTTAATCTAGATTGTAAACAATAACCAGGCAACATCAATACCGGAGTCATCATTCTGACACAATTTACTGCAATGCTTCTCCTGGTATCGTACCTAGGGCGTGTCACACACACACACACACACACACACACACAGACACCCCATTCTATTTATTTTGTTTAGTTCTTTAAATTACTAGCACTCAGCTGAGTCAGATACTCTGGGGAGGCTCTGTCATTCGCAACAGCTATAATCAGTGCTTTGCCAACTTGCTATACTTCATAAGCCAGAATTACTGCTATTAAAGTATTTAAAAAACTGGGTGTATGCGGTGTTGTAAACAGCATGATGGGTAATTAAATAGGGATGAGCAGAGTTATTACAACTAGTCATTTGCAGCAACCAATCACAGCTAAGCGTTTATCCCTTAGTGTATGATGTCAGAGGATTCACCATTAATAACATGTAATACTGTAATCAGATGGTGTACTATCCAAGAATTAAAATAGTTTGTAACAGCATTGAAAATAAAATAGTATGCAGAGATAAATGGATACATCCACAACAGCATTTGCAGGCATCTGAATTAAACCTGTCACATTAACCCCTTTTTCTGCCATATAAAGTGTATAAAAATATATGACTTAAATAGCCAATATTCCGAGGACTGAAAGGCACAATTGGTTAAATGTAGAATTAGTTAAATGCTTCTTTCTTTAAGATGCAAAACTTTCCAGCCAGATAATAGTTGCTGTATTAAACAAATTGAGTGATATTATTCAAGCTTCCACAGCGCCACCTAGCTAACACAGAGCATATTGCAATAAACAGTTGAATATCACTGGTGCAAACAGCCTCTAGACTCATATTGGTTGGGAGGCCTAGAGGAAGCAGAGGAATTATCCCTACAATCAATATACGTTGTAGGGGTCTTCAGCTCTTTCCTTACCAGAAACTGTGTGCAAATCCGAGAGCGTCCTCTGGCTTATAAGCTCATACTGGAAACCAGTGATTTTCCGGCTAATGTCCAGCTGTGGTGTAGCCTCAACAAACAGGCCTCCTTGGTCCAGACTAAAACAGTAGACCTTGTGTGGGAGGTTGTCCCCATCCTGCAGCAGAAGCTTAAGTTCTCCAGTTTTTTCTAAATAAATATTAGCTCCCTTGGAGTCTGTGAAAGGCTTTATACAAACAGTCAGGTGCTTGTTAGCAGAGGTCAAGGTGTTGGGCCGCAGGTTGACTATTAGCGCTCCTGTGGGGTACAGCCATTCCACGGAACCTTCAGAACATCGGAGATAGACCTGTTCAACGTCCTTCTTGTGAGTCTCATGAGATAAGCCACTAGGTAAAGAGAATGGAAAAAAGAGGACATTACAATGTGCCAAAACTCAAGACACTTGCAAAAAAGAAACTTAATTTTTTTTATTAAATTAGGTTACCAATAACTTTCTAAAAGATCATAGCTGACTTGGATTTAAAAAAATTAACAGTATTTTTTTTTTTTACCAGACGCCAAAAAAAATAAATAAAAAAAAAATCTTTTACACCAATCATGTGATAAAAGCAGCTCTTATACCCTGTAGTGTCAAGCAAAGCGCAAGAGATTCAGAAACAGACCAGCTCTGAACATAACCAAGATTTAAATGGTTAACCTGGGCTTAGGTTAAAGGAGTCAATACTTTTACAGTAACACCTTGTGAAATGTATTTTGGGTGGTGATTCTTGTAATACCAGAATACTCAAAAGGGATCCATAATGAGAGGGATGTAATTGGCATACGTTTTATCCAACCTACAAAGCCATGTAGGTGCAGAGTTTTCCCATCACCCAGAAAGATTTCCTTCCCAGTTGGCACCAGAATTAATAAGATGTAAAAAGTATTATATCCGAAACTGGTCTAGACTTAAAAAGTCAAAACTGCTGGTACTTATACTGCAGTTGCTAGCTTTTAATTGGTAGCTCAAAAGGGCTGAAACATCAAAATTAGGTAGAGAGATCTTGCCTCATCATCATTATTTATATAGCGCCAACATATTCTGTAGCGCATCAACCATTGTTTTAAATTCATCATCATGTAAGAAATTATTTAGGTACATAGAAAGCTGTTTCAATTACTTAATTATAGTAGCAGGTTACAGAAACTGGAATAAATTTTAAGTACACCTGGCTCTCACCTACACACAAAGTATAACTGAACCAACATTCAGCCATGAGGTACATGGTGCCTCAGATATCACTAGCTTTTAGTTATAATAGACTGAATATCTGTTCCAGCCCACAATATGGCTGTGTACTGTGACACTTCACTTTTAACCTTGATATGAAGAAAATGATTTAGAGGGATACCATTGGCATAGACACAGTCATTCCTCTGTCCATAGGCTGGAGAGAGTTACCATAGAATAAATTACACCAGCCCAGAAGACCCCCAGGGGACTCTCTGCCACAGTCCACTACACCAGCAGTGAGGTGTGCAGTGAACCAGGAGAGAGCAGTAACTGCATTTAAGGCTTCGCTGCACAGAGATGGGGTTCTGTGATAAGCCAGACAAGAGGAGAACCTTAAGCTTCCCAAATACATATATTTTGTGTGAGTGACCCTGTTTGCCTATTGTACTGTGTTTAAGGGGGACAGACAAGCTGGAGGGGAGGGGGGGGGGGGGGGGGGGGTATTATTTGGTGATAGCAAGTTGCTTGTAACTTCTAAGCAAATGCCACCCACAGACATATTTAAGGAATAAACACCAACAGCTCTCAAAAAAAAAAAAAAAAAAAAAAAGTGGTTTGTTTGTTTTACTTTTTTCCTCTCTAGGACGCTGCACAAGTGGCTCTATTGTGGACGCTGAACATCTGATAATCAGCTGTCTTTTACAGTCCCTGGGCTAAGATCAGACCAACCTTCAGCTGGAAGTAACAGACAACCTTTGCCTTCAATCAGCTGTAGGTTATAAACCACAGGAGGGAGGAGGAAAAGAGTTTAATGACTTTACGGAGTAGTTTTGTCCCGTGCAGATTATTATTTGCAATTTATAACCTCTGAAGTGCAGATTGCAGTTGTGGGGGTGAGGCTGCCACAGACAGTGCACACTCCGTGCGCAAGAGACTGAGCGCAATCATTGCTATAGACTCCAGCAAGCTGCACGTAGAACATAGTATACAATGTGTGCCGCTGTGGATACATTGTATCTGGGTCATTGATAGCAGGGATAGGCAACCTGTGGCTCCCCAGCAGGCTGGGACTTCTAGTTCCACAACAGATCAGGATCAGCAAGTTGCCTATCCCTTGTCTGTATACTCCAATAATCCAAGTTCTAAAGCTGCTAAATCCACAATTACATGTAATACGTATAGAACTCAAGAACAGTCATTCTGAGCTTCAATACCCTACACCCTATATCCGCTGTACTTTGGCACTTCAATATACATTTATCAATCCTAGAGCCCTGGCACAATCCGCATTTCAGTCTATTCAGCAGTACTGAAGGGAATCTGGTTAAACTTCATTTAAAAAAAAAAAAAAAAATCTTTCTGACTTTAAGCCAGTCCCAGGGTTTCACCACCATTAGATTGCAAGCTCTTGGAACTAACGTTTCATTAAACACATGATCAGTGTATATATTAATCAGGATAGGTCTTGGATCGTATACAAGAACTCGCCAGGATGTAAGACACATAAAACCCTACTTTTAAAGAGGAGAAGAACTTGCCACAAGCGGTAGGTCCCCCAGTCCTTGGTGGTCAGAGGCTTCCTTACCTGCCCTTCCAATTGCACATGTCGCTGGAGTACTGCAGTGAGGTCCCTCTGCCCATCACAATCACCATGAACATGCTCAGCAGGACCCTCCTTAACATGTTTGCAGCCACAGCAAACCAGCAGAAAGATAAGTCCAGTTGGAGCACTAGGCAGTAATCCAGGTGGGAAGGTAAAGGGCAGTGTCAGGAGCTGAGGACATTGCCCAGAACAGAGGAGAAGAGTTATCCAGGAGCTCCCAAACTTGCTCTCCCCATCACTTGGGACTGACAGATCCCAAACAGCAGAAACAGATACTCCTCCTGCAGCCACTCACTATACACTGAGACTCTGCAGCCTGAGCTCCCAGCACTGAGCAGTCAAGCCCCGCCCACGTGAGGCGTGGTAAGGAAAGGGGCGTGGTAAAAGTTTGTGTGCTCCACCTTCTCAAAAACTCATTACACACTGCTTCAAGTGGCCTGTGTAATGAAACCTAATTTGGGCTGCACTCACAGTATTTCATTATTTTTGCAAATAATTTTAGCTTGCAATTAAAGCTTTTTTTTTTTACTTAAGAACAGTTTAAAGTCATTTTAGCAATCATGAACCATGAAAAGGAAAATAATGATGACTGGCAAATTTATAAACACTTTCAAATATTTAAATTTGTGTTTCTATACAGGATTTGTCACATTCGTGAATATCAGTGTATTGTCATATTGTATCAATTTACATTAGGTTAAATGGATTTTTACATTTATTATGTTAGTTTGTAGAACTAGGATTAGTAGCAGAGCTCAGGTTTTTATTTTGGTAATTCATCTACAGTGTTGCTTTGTTTGCACGATAAATTATTCAACAGATGCTTGCTTTGCATTGCCATATTTTTGTGAAAGTGTGTACCACATTCCATGTCACTGAGGTAGATGATAAAATTAATTGCCCAGATAGCAAGGCATTTCCGTTATCATATAATTTTTTTCATTACACAGCACAGAACCAACCTCTTTGAGAGATATGGTAGCTCTCAGTCAGCAAAATCTTTAATTGTAGGACTGATATATCTCTATATTTCCCATTTATAACTGAAATGCTGGGTAAATAATCCAAATATCAGGCTCAATTGTTTTCCCTAACTAGATAAAAAATGGTTTGATATTTTTGTATAAACTGATAACTAAAACGATGTATTTGCATTAACACATTTTTTAAGTGTCTCTTTGATTTAAATTATGTCCTGTCACCCACACACAGTGGAGGCAGCCATATTGTAGGCTGAACCAAAATTCAGCTTATGAATAGATAGGGACCAGGGGCATCACTGAGGTCAGCCTTCACAATGTCTGCCTCCATTCAGTGCGGGTGTCAGATCCACTTTAAATGTGCTTATATATGGGCTGATCAGAAAAGACGGCACTGTTAGTATGGTCAAACAGTGACCGGTGCACCCGAGGCTATACAGGTGTTGCTAAACTACATTTTTGCCAGCTATCTACTGGCAATGCATGCTGGGACTCGTAGTTTCACAACACATGGGGAGCCACAGGTTGGCCGTGACTGAAGTACACAGATGAATGAGGTCTAAAACCATACTTGCCAACTCTCCCTGAATGTCAGGGAGACTCCATGAAATAGGGGTGATCTCCCTCACTCCCTGAAGAGTCTGGCATTCTCCCTGATGCCGAGCCAGTATAAGACGTGGTTGGCTTCGCCATCTGTGTTAAAGACGTGGTTGGCTTCGCCATCTGTGGCATGATGACACAGTTCACAAATTGTGTCCTATGTCCATGTATTGATGCCTATGAAGGTGGCCATTTTCATGGAGACCAAGATTTAATCAAAGACTGACAGGTAAGATAACATGACTCCAGTAATGGAGACAGAAATGTAAAAGACACTTCAGTCTCTAGAGATTCATTAGCTGCTTTTCTTTAACGCATAGTTGCCTACTCTCCCGGGATGTCCGGGAGACTCGCGCATTTCTATGAGACCTCCCGGGAGAGCAGGGCACCCTCCCGGTTCTCGCCCCCACAATAGATAAGTGGCAGGGCGGGGCTTAATTATGCAAATATCGTGTCATCTTAGTCAAAATTGTGACAATCGTTTAGGGGCGGGGCCAAAATATGTGCCTTGTCAAGCCCCGCCCCCACACACCCTCCTCCCCCGGGATCTCCCTGAAGCCAAGGAGGAAAAGTTGGCAAGTATGTCTAAAACTGTGCAATCTGCTGATAAAATTGGAGCTAGTATGGGCTCCTTAGGACCTAAAATCTTTTTCTTAAACTGTTGTGGCCCCACTCAGTAATCAGAGCTGTCAGTTGTCACTGTTTATTCAGGTGATAGGAATTGATGCACCATTTATCTGGTATGTAGAAGATGGATGAGGGTCTAAGGGTGAGGTGATATTTTTGCACAGGAGATAAGCAGATCTTATCAGCAGGGTTCGGCTTTTGTGTGCTGTAGCAAAGCAGAGGTTGTTTGCTACAATTATTCCAGCAGTGACTTTCCAGTCTTGCACCCTGACTTAAGAAATCAATTGTGCTGTTTTTATTTTTTTATTGGGTGCAGAAAGCTGTGTATTGGGGGCAGCATGCTCTGCACTGTGTATTGGGGACAGCAAGCTCTGCACTGTGTATTGGGGCAGCAAGCTCTGCACTGTATTGGGGACAGCAAGCTCTGCACTGTGTATTGGGGACAGCAAGCTCTGCACTGTGTATTGGGGACAGCATGCTCTGCACAGGGGCGGTTCTAGAGAATTCTTCTACCCGGGGCGATTTAGGTGGGGCGATTTAGGCCCCGCCCCCTTTTTTACATCTGAGGCTGCCGGCGGCTGCATACTATGTGCAGGTCCGTTCAGCAGTGAAAGGCAGGGGCAGTGTGCTGCCCGGATGCTCTGATTGTAATCAGAGCAGCCGGGCAGCACACTGTCCCTGCCGAACGGGCCTGCACATAGTGTGCAGCCGCCGGCAGCAAGGGGGGGAAATCACCCCGATCGTTTCCCCCCCCCCCCCCCCTGGATCCGCCACTGGCTCTGCACTGTGTATTGGGGACAGCATGCTCTGCACTGTGTATTGGGGCAGCATGCTCTGCACTGTGTATTGGGGACAGCTAGCTCTGCACTGTGTATTGGGGGCAGCAAGGTCTGCACTGTGTATTGGGGACAGCAAGTTATGCACTGTGTATTGGGGGCAGCAAGCTCTGCACTGTGTATTGGGGACAGCATGCTCTGCACTGTGTATTGGGGGCAGCATGCTCTGCACTGTGTATTGGGGGCAGAAAGCTCTGCACTGTGTACTATGCACAATGGGCCTGATTCATTAAGGCAGGTAAATGCCTATACGTGCTGTATTTTGTGCAGAATCATCCTGCCCACACACGAACCGTATGCCAAGAGATCGCAGCAACGTCCCATTCATGGGCGTATGCCCGTAGTTAATGTACAGTAAGAGCAAGATCAAGTGCACGCTGCAGGGTCCAATTCAAGATCTCAAAGATAGATGTTTCTCTGTCGTATCACTTGCACCAGCTACAGGTCTGATATAAGTGCCAATTACTAGTGATGACGGCTGTGTATACACGCTAGAACATGTGTTTGCAATCAGCAGCAACTGTAAAAATGTATTATGTACAGTAGACATTAATTTTTATTTTTTGATTGTTTTGTCATAAATGACTATATTATTAACAGGGGACATTAATTGTTTTTTTTGGTTTTTTTTCTGTGTGACTTTATGTTCCACATATGTATTGGATGTATTCTGCAGTGTCTTGTCTGTTAGAGCAGAGCGGAGCTACACCCGTATTGATCAGCAGACGTATCTTTACATCCGCTCCATGTTTAAAACATACTTGCTTACTCTCCCGGAATTCCTGGGAGGCTCCAGAATTTCCGGGAGTCCTCCCAGACTTGAATGGCAGGGGTGGGGCTTAATCGCGTCATTAAGTTCCGCCCCCACTATTCAACGCAGTGAATTTCGGCAGTTTATAGTGGGGGCGGGGCCACGTCACCACTCTCCCTTCTACCCCCTGTCACATGGGTTTTGAAGGTTGGCATGTATGGTTTGTATGGTTTAATATGGACGCCCATTTTACATGCTTTTTTTAAAAAAACATTTGTTTTGCTTTCCTTGATGGATCAGACCCAATGCATATTAGAAGCAGCAAGCTCTGAACGGTATATTGGTGGCAGAAAGCTCTGTACTTTGTATGTGGGCCAGCAGTGTATATTGGAAGCAGCAGGCTCTGCATTATGTTTGGCTTTTTTGTGCTGTCGCAAAATGGAGTTTATTTGCTTCAATTAATCAAGTCGTAATTTTTACATTTTTGCTCACTGACTTCATAGATCCAGTGTGCTGGTGTAATTGGGAGCAGCAAGATCTTTATTGTCAATTGGGCAGCAAGTTCTACACTGTGTATAGGAGGCAGCAGGTTCTGCACTGTGTATAGGAGGCAGCAGGTTCTGCACTGTGTACGGGAGGCAGCAGGTTCTGCACTGTGTATAGGAGGCAGCAGGTTCTGCACTGTGTACGGGAGGCAGCAGGTTTTGCACTGTGTATAGGAGGCAGCAGGTTCTGCACTGTGTATAGGAGGCAGCAGGTTCTGCACTGTGTACGGGAGGCAGCAGGTTCTGCACTGTGTATAGGAGGCAGCAGGTTCTGCACTGTGTACGGGAGGCAGCAGCTTCTGCACTGTGTACAGGAGGCAGCAGGTTCTGCACTGTGTACGGGAGGCAGCAGGTTCTGCACTGTGTATAGGAGGCAGCAGGTTCTGCACTGTGTACGGGAGGCAGCAGCTTCTGCACTGTGTATAGGAGGCAGCAGGTTCTGCACTGTGTACGGGAGGCAGCAGCTTCTGCACTGTGTACAGGAGGCAGCAGGTTCTTCACTGTGTATAGGAGGCAGCAGGTTCTGCACTGTGTATAGGAGGCAGCAGGTTCTGCACTGTGTACAGGAGGCAGCAGGTTCTGCACTGTGTACGGGAGGCAGCAGGTTCTGCACTGTGTACGGGAGGCAGCAGGTTCTGCACTGTGTATAGGAGGCAGCAGGTTCTGCACTGTGTACGGGAGGCAGCAGCTTCTGCACTGTGTATAGGAGGCAGCAGGTTCTGCACTGTGTACGGGAGGCAGCAGCTTCTGCACTGTGTACAGGAGGCAGCAGGTTCTTCACTGTGTATAGGAGGCAGCAGGTTCTGCACTGTGTATAGGAGGCAGCAGGTTCTGCACTGTGTACAGGAGGCAGCAGGTTCTGCACTGTGTACAGGAGGCAGCAGGTTCTGCACTGTGTATAGGAGGCAGCAGGTTCTGCACTGTGTATAGGAGGCAGCAGGTTCTGCACTGTGTATAGGAGGCAGCAGGTTCTGCACTGTGTACAGGAGGCAGCAGGTTCTGCACTGTGTACAGGAGGCAGCAGGTTCTGCACTGTGTATAGGAGGCAGCAGGTTCTGCACTGTGTAGAGGAGGCAGCAGGTTCTGCACTGTGTACAGGAGGCAGCAGGTTCTTCACTGTGTATAGGAGGCAGCGGGTTCTGCACTGTGTATGGGAGGCAGCAGATTCTGCACTGTGTATAGGAGGCAGCAGGTTCTGCACTGTGTACAGGAGGCAGCAGGTCCTGCACTGTGTATGGGAGGCAGCAGGTTCTGCACTGTGTACAGGAGGCAGCAGGTTCTGCACTGTGTATAGGAGGCAGCAGGTTCTGCACTGTGTATAGGAGGCAGCAGGTTCTGCACTGTGTACAGGAGGCAGCAGGTTCTGCACTGTGTATAGGAGGCAGCAGGTTCTGCACTGTGTACGGGAGGCAGCAGGTCCTGCACTGTGTATAGGAGGCAGCAGGTTCTGCACTGTGTACAGGAGACAGTAAGTTTTGCATTTTATGTCGGGCACATTGATGTAATAGGACCATATAAACTAACATACACGTTTTATATATATATATATATATATATATATATATATATATATATATATATATAAAAAAAAACAACTAATAACATTTACAAATGATATTTGTAAAAGCTTCAGGACAGGAGCTTATCATAACTCAAAATTTTTCTGAGTGAAAGTTGTGCCCGTCAGGGGAGATTGTTATTATCTGATCACAGCAGATTTCCTGTCTTTAATGAGAGGCGCTGCATTCAGCTTCCCCAAGTTTGAAATCAGTGATACCAGAGGACAATAACTTGCACTGAGCTCTGTAGGAAATCTAAGCACAGTGCCAGATAGCTGCCTCAGAGTGCTGGATGGTGACCTGGCCCTTATCTGTGTGGAGTTTGTATGTTCTCCCCATGTTTGTGTGGGTTTCCTGCGGGCACTTTGGTTTCCTCCCACACTCCAAAAACATACTGAGTAAAACATAGAACTGTAGTGTGTGTGTGTGTGTGTGTGTGAGTGTGTGATAGGGAGTTTAGACCATAAGCTCATACTTGCCAACTCTCCTGGAATATCTGGGAGACTCCCGAGATTCGGGTCGGTCTCATGGACTCCCGGGAGAGCAGGAAAGTCTCCCGCATCCTGCAACTGCCTAGCCTAAATGACACGACCCCCCCCGCCCGCTACAAAATAGAATTTCCGTTGCGGGGAGGGGGGAAGACAAAATGACGCATATGGCCGCGCCCTGACCCCTCCCGCACTCTAGTCACGCCCCTCTCCCGGACTACACTTGCCGAAAGTAGGCAAGTATGCATAAGCTCCAATGGGACAGAAATTGATGTATATAAGTGTCTTCTTAACAAGCGGTAAAGAACTTGTTGTTATTTAACAAGGGGTTAATGCCAGAGAAATGAAGTCCCTATAGACCTCCATGGGTACATCGGTATTAGGCAATTTATTAAGCTGCGAAAAACTTCTCCGGCATCGCTGGGTCACTCACTGGTCAAACTGCTCAGACCTTAGCCATCCATGCGCATAGCACTTCCTCCATTCACTGACAGCATTAGACTGCTGGTGAATAGGAAAAAATCGTAGTGCGGGGGGTCTTGGCCGGGGCTCTCAGAGCAGCCCGGGCGTAGTAAGTAGCGGTGCCACGTCATCATGTATCGCCGTGGTTTGCAGTGATACATAATAATGGTAGCCATTCTATAATAAATAGACCCCTTAATATTGTTTGTACAGCACTGCATCATATGGTGACAGTATATAAGCAATAATAAATTACTAAAATGTATATTTGTGAATGTTAGCCATTGCTCTTTTGTATAAACTTTTGGTTTTAAATTGAGTTGTTTTATTAAAGGGGATATTATTCATGGCAAGAAAAAATTTATTTATGACGTGATTGGTGACGAGACCTACCCAGAATTCGTGCGTCTCCCGGACATTCCGGAAGAGTGGACAAGTATGAAATATATAAGTGAGCGCTTCAGAAGTTAATCAGAATGTAAAATATTTGAGATAATTGTGATCCTGGGGGGAAGAGATTTTTCTGCACACAGCAGACTTCCTGACAGCAAGCTCCCTGAAGTACACTGCAGTCAGCCTCGGCCTGAGGTGACTGATAACAGAGAGCAATTGTTTACACTCAGCAAATGTAAGTACAATGTGAAATAGCTCAAGTTCTGTCAATGAATGGAAACTTTTACATATATACCTGTGAATGTTACTTGTATCTTCAAGGTTACTTTTTTTTTAGGTTCAATGGTCCTGCAACTCTTCTGTTGGTATAACATTTCAGTTTAGTAATACCTTAGTTTTATAACTCCCCTTTGGTAAAATGTGCTTCTCCAATGCCCCTTACAAAATATAGTAATGATTCTTTGGAAAATGATTACATGTGGTCGGTTATTTGATCTGGGGACTGAATTTAGAAGTCTTTGCCTAACTGAGAGCTGAACATTAATTTCCTGCTTTGTGAGATGTCAGTTTCACCAGTGAGGGAACAGATAGATCCTTTTATCTTTATGAATAGGCTGCTGTCATACTTATTATTATTATTTTTTTTCATTCCTGGTTGGCCCAGCGTGGAGGCCGAGTATCACTTTTCAACCCGTGGAGCCATCATGCTGCATCAGCATTTCAATCTCTTTTGGTTATTAAAGTTACATTTAATTCTTCTGAGCCATTCACTGCAACCAAAGCAAAGCAATATTATGCATGACCCCTCTTTTCCACAATACGCTAAGTTAAGGCAAGAACACTCACTCTTTATTATTATTATTATTATTATTATTATTATTATTATTGTCATAGTTAAAGTATTAAACTGATTCACTAGAATCCTTTGTAGGACAAGCTTATCATCCTTTTATAGTAAGACTGGGACTTGTATTCCCACAATAACTGGAGAGCCGTAGGTTGTCCTCCTCCAGGATATAGGTTTGTCCACCTCCGGAATATAGGTTTGTCCACCTCCGGAATATAGGCTTGTCCACCTCCGGAAAATATAGGTTTGTCCACATCCGGAATATAGGTTTGTCCTCATCCGGAATATAGGTTTGTCCTCCTCCGGAATATAGGCTTGTCCACCTCCGGAATATAGGCTTGTCCACCTCCGGAATATAGGCTTGTCCTCCTCCGGAATATAGGCTTGTCCTCCTCCGGAATATAGGCTTGTCCTCCTCCGGAATATAGGCTTGTCCACCTCCGGAAAATATAGGTTTGTCCACCTCCGGAATATAGGCTTGTCCACCTCTGGAATATAGGCTTGTCCACCTCTGGAATATAGGCTTGTCCTCCTCCGGAATATAGGCTTGTCCACCTCCGGAAAATATAGGTTTGTCCACCTCCGGAATATAGGCTTGTCCTCCTCCGGAATATAGGCTTGTCCTCCTCTGGAATATAAGCTTGTCCTCCTCCAGAATATAGGTTTGTCCACCACCGGAATATAGGCTTGTCCTCCTCCAGGAATTAGGTTTGTCCACCCCTGGAATATAGGTTTGTCCACCTCCGGAATATAGGCTTGTCCACCTCCGGAATATAGGTTTGTCCACCTCCGGAATATAGGCTTGTCCACCTCCGGAAAATATAGGTTTGTCCACCTCCGGAATATAGGTTTGTCCACCTCCGGAATATAGGCTTGTCCACCTCTGGAATATAGGCTTGTCCACCTCTGGAATATAGGCTTGTCCACCTCTGGAATATAGGCTTGTCCACCTCTGGAATATAGGCTTGTCCTCCTCCGGAATATAGGCTTGTCCACCTCCGGAAAATATAGGTTTGTCCACCTCCGGAAAATATAGGTTTGTCCACCTCCGGAATATAGGCTTGTCCTCCTCTGGAATATAGGCTTGTCCACCTCTGGAATATAGGTTTGTCCACCTCCGGAATATAGGCTTGTCCACCTCCGGAAAATATAGGTTTGTCCACCTCCGGAAAATATAGGTTTGTCCACCTCCGGAATATAGGTTTGTCCTCCTCCGGAATATAGGTTTGTCCTCCTCCGGAATATAGGCTTGTCCTCCTCTGGAATATATGCTTGTCCACCTCCAGAATATAGGCTTGTCCTCCTCTGGAATATAGGCTTGTCCACCTCTGGAATATAGGCTTGTCCTCCTCCGGAATATAGGCTTGTCCTCCTCCGGAATATAGGCTTGTCCTCCTCCGGAATATAGGCTTGTCCTCCTCCAAAATATAAGCTTGTCCTCCTCCGGAATATAGGCTTGTCCTCCTCCGGAATATAGGTTTGTACACCTCCGGAATATAGGTTTGTCCTCCTCCGGAATATAGGCTTGTCCTCCTCCGGAATATAGGCTTGTCCTCCTCCGGAATATAGGTTTGTCCTCCTCCGGAATATAGGCTTGTCCTCCTCCGGAATATAGGCTTGTCCACCTCCGGAATATAGGCTTGTCCACCTCCGGAATATAGGAGGACAATATAGGAGGCCAACATTGGCAAGTGTTCTCCCGGGAGGTCTGGGGGGCAGATGGGTGTGTGAGGGCGGGGCTCGAAGAACTGCGTCATTAGCCCCCACCCCCAAAACGAGCATCACTATTTTGGGCCAATAATATCAGAGGCCGTTGCCACAACGGGCGCACGGCGTCACTAAGCCCCACCCCCTCCATTTGATTGACAGCGCTGCCCAGGATTCGGGAGAATTGCCTGCTCTCCCAGGAATCCGGGAGGACTCCCAAAAATTTGGGAGTCTTCCGGACATTCCTGGAGAGTAGGCAAGTATGGGTTATGCCCAGCAGGATTTGCACAATTGCTATTTCCAACTGGTGTAGGTGTGATTGGCTATCACACATTGGCTTTTATATTCTAGTCATAATTACACTTGTAGACATTTACCAGTGTAGTTGTATTGAGCTTCTGCTGCCCATCTTGTTGTCAGGACAATCAGCCAGTGAGGGTTAAATAAAACGTTGCTTCGTGGTTCTCCAGTCAGATTGAGGGCTGAATAGTGGCGCCTGTCATTATTATTTTAATCTGCAGTCTCTTCGTTTTAATTTGAGTTTTGGTTTTGCAATGACCGGGAGGCTCCGAGGCCTTCTCATCTGGTCGGACCAAAATTATGACACTACCAAGGTGGTCCGAGTGGAGAGGCTGCTCTTATAAATAGGAATCTCATTGTTTGCTTGTTTTAAGATGAGGTCTGTCTCAAGTCTTGTTGTGAGCTGCAACCTGCCCGTGTTAGACAACCCCCGCTGAGCCATCGGTTTGTTTAGTTTCTCATCTTTCACAAAGGTCTGTTAACTGGAGACATTCCTCTATTCTGAGCTCCGTAGTGGGTCTGTCTCACTGTATTGCTGTACTGACTATCTCTTATATTCCTGTTTGTCAGTATTGACCAATGGCACAATTAAATCCTTCTCTTTCTTCATGTTAAGTAGAATTTTTACTAACTATTCTTATTCCCCAGTCTTTAGAAATTAATATTTACTAAAAAAAAGTGTAATTTCCATGCAAAGATGTGCACAGGCCAGCACGGTGGCTTAGTGGTTAGTACTTCTGCCTTACATCACTGGGGTCATGTGTTCAATTCCCGACCATGGCCTTATCTGTGTGGAGTTTGTATGTTCTCCCTGTGTTTGCGTGGGTTTCCTCAGGGTGTTTCAGTTTCCTCCCACACTCCAATAACATACTAGTAGGACAATTGGCTGCTATCAAATTGACCCTAGTCTGTCTCTGTCTGTGTATGTTGGGAATTTAAATTGTAAGCGCCAATGGTGCAGGGACTGATGTGAGTGAGTGCTGCGGAATTAGTGGCACTATATAATTAGATGATGATGGATCCAGTAAATATGACAGGATGGGGACTTTAATGCTCCAAGGTCCGAAGAGACAGTATTTCTATTTAGAATGTTGCCATCTCTGCATTATGGGTCACTGTGATGTACACTATCAGGAATCTGCAGGACAATAACATGTTTGCCTTAACACCTAATATATTGGATCTTGAAGTAGCACGGAGGACACAAAGCAGCACATTAACCATTACAATTACCAGGGAATCCCCCAGTAGCCTACACAAACTACAGCTTGCTATCTACTGGCAAAGCATGCTGGGGCTTGTAGTTTCACAACACCTGGGGAGCCGCAGGTTGGCCAGGGCTGCTTTGGCATCTATTAAGCAATAAAAACATAGAATAAAATGTCTATTTACCATAAGGCCGAAAAGATTTTATAATACTTGCCAATATCAACGTTTCAATGTTGTGTGGGGACAGGCTCGGGGAAATTGCATCCATTTTTGGCCCTTCAACACAATGATACAAACGCGGGGAGTGGCCCAAAATGAAGCTATTCCACGAGAATTGCGGCATGAAGGGTCCAAATCCTGCCCACTTCACTTGGAAGTGGGCAGATGCTGGAGAATATGGTACTCTTGATCAGGATTTGTGGTCACTTTGGGTCTAAATATGCAGGTATCAACTTCCAATTGAATCTAACTGACCATTGGAATTTCTGTGTGTTTGGACAACTTTGGTGCTTATTTACAAGAGTGACTTCATCATCATCATCATCATTTTTATATAGCGCCACTAATTCCGCAGCGCTGTACAGAAAACACACTCGCATCAGTCCCTGCCCCATTGGAGATTACAGTCTAAATTCCCTAGCATACATACAAAGATTAGGGTCAATTTTGATAGCAGCCAATTAACCTACCAGTATGTTTTGAAGTGTGGGAGGAAACTGGAGCACCCGGAGGAAACCCACGCAAATACGGGGAGAACATACAAACTCCACACAGATAAGGCCATGGTCGGGAATCAATCTCATGACTACTGTAAGGCAGTAGTACTAACCACTAAGCTACCATGACTTGAGCATTTAACGTAATGTAACGTGCATAATATTGTAGGCAATTGTACTGTAATCGGTATTTTCAACTGGTAGGTTAGACTGAAGTCCTGGTGGAACAAAGAATTATCCCATGCTGAAATGTTGCATATGATAGCCAATTTTATTATTTAACAATTTTACTATGCTGCACTGTACAGAGGATACATAGTCATTTGCATCATTCTGTGCCCTATTGGAGCTTACAATCTAAACTCTCCCTCTCCCCCACCCTCCCCTACTATGCCTTTGGACAAAAGACACTTTTTCAAAACTTTTTTTGTTAACTGCATGCCACCCTATAATTGTACATTTTTACCTCCTACCCTCTGTTAATTAATACAAAATAACCTTATTATATGTAAATGTAAACCTGATTGTTGCATTTGGATAGCGGACTGCTCCCATATTTACCTGTAAATTAGCCTGAGCACAATTAATAAATGTAAAAGCCTTTTTTTTTTTTTTACTTGACTTAAGCAATTGAGTCCAGGTTAATTCAGGCAGAAACCAGACATATTTTGCCATTATGAAACGCCTCAGCTAGTGTATAGGCTCGATGTCTGCAAATGTTGTTATTGCATATATTTGACTCCTCTTGACTAACTACACTAGGCTGTTGCAACAGAATGAATGATACACCATTGCTCACCACAAAAACACAGTGCCCTTTGTTTTGCTGATGAAGGAAAATAAACACCAGTAATGAAACACACAATTAAAATAAAATGATGGTCATTTAGCATACAATCTGTGTACTATCACTCCAGGCAAGCATGAATTTTAAAGTAAATGACTCTTTTAAAAGGACATTGTATGTAGAAGTCTTCAGACCACTCAGAAGCTAATTAGTGATCACATTTAAAGAATGAAACTGCATTTAAACAACATGAATTTTCATTTGTTTTCAGAAAAAAATATATGGCTGTTTTTAAAGCACTTGTCCAAACATGATATACTTTGGTTAATTAAAGTGTTTGTTCTCACAGTTTAGTACAGTTCAGTATTTTATTTGTTAGATAATTTTCTTCTTGTAAAAATTCTACTTTGAGTAAAGTGTTCTAAATAATTCTCTGTCTCTGGAATTCATCTTCAGTCATCAGAAAATAGTTTTCTATATAGTCATAGTTGTCAACCGTCCCTAAATTCCAGGGACATTCCCAGGTTTAAAACATCTGTCCCTGAAAATGTTTCTTCTGGTAAATGTCCCTGTTTTTCAATATTGCCCAACTGCTCATTATAATCCTGATTTTCTGCATGTGAAAGATGTGGGGCCTTATTCATTAAGGATCTTAACTTGAGAAACTTCTTATTTCAGTCTCCTGGACAAAACCATGTTACAATGCAAGGGGTGCAAATTAGCATTCTGTTTTGCACATAAGTTAAATACTGACTGTTTTTTCATGTAGCACACAAATATCAACTTTAAATTTCAGTGTACAAATACGCTATCAAGTATTTGTGTGCTACATGAAAAAACAGTCAGTATTTAACTTATGTGCAAAACAAAATCTAATTTGCACTCCTTGTATTGTAACATGGTTTTGTCCAGGAGACTGAAATAAGAAGTTTCTCAAGTTAAGATCCTTAATGAATCAGGCCTGCAGTTCTTACTATCTCATTGTATTCACTTGGCTTAATAATATTTATTGAAGTGAAATATTCAGTAAATATGAATGATGGGGATTGTAGTTCTCCCAGATCTATAGTACGACACCTGCCCTGCTTAGACACACCAGCTCACTTGACAACTAGGATGATTGCATTTGTGTTCAGATAATTGCATGGAAAAATAAATAGTATATATTTTAGCTGGGATAATATTTTTTATTGTTGCATTTTAAAAAGATAAATAAATAAAAATAAATTACAATCCTGGATTTTGTACTGAATGCATTAAACAAGCCTTGATAAATAAAATTACTGACCAGATTAATAAACTAGAATATTATTATTATTATTATTATTATTATTATTATTACCATTTATTTTTCAATAAAATAAATGTTTCATAAATAAAATAATTGAATATAATAAAAACAGAATAAAATCACTAGAGGGGTCAATAAACCAGACTAAATAAAAGTAATTTAAGGGGTTAATAAGCCTGCTGAATATATACAATAACAGAATGGGTTTAAATGCTGGATGGTAGAATGTACTGAAGGGGTTAACAGCTTGGCATGAATGGGTTAAACCCTCTTCCGCATCACATTGTTGTGATCCCTGTAACATCACTGGATAGACAGCGGAAGCAGCCAATGAGAAGTCAACACACGTGTGAGGCCAGCCAACCAGAGGCAAGCTTTTCCCCGGATCCATCTAGTGCAAAACTGAGAGGGAGCCCACGTGGCTGATGTAGGTGGCTCAGGTGTGTGGGGGGAGGACACCCTGTGTGTGTGACCCTGTATGTGTGCCTGTCTGCAGTGCCACCCTGTGTGTGTGCCTGGCTGCAGTGCCACCCTGTGTGTGTGCCTGTCTGCAGTGCCACCCTGTATGTGTGACCCTGTATGTGTGCCCCTGTATGTGTGCCTGGCTGCAGTGCCACCCTGTGTGTGTGCCTGTCTGCAGTGCCACCCTGTATGTGTGACCCTGTATGTGTGACCCTGTATGTGTGCCTGGCTGCAGTGCCACCCTGTATGTGTGCCCCTGTATGTGTGACCCTGTATGTGTGCCTGGCTGCAATGCCACCCTGTGTGTGTGACCCTGTATGTGTGCCTGGCTGCAGTGCCACCCTGTATGTGTGACCCTGTATGTGTGCCTGGCTGCAATGCCACCCTGTATGTGTGCCTGGCTGCAGTGCCACCCTGTATGTGTGACCCTGTATGTGTGACCCTGTATGTGTGCCTGGCTGCAGTGCCACCCTGTATGTGTGACCCTATATGTGTGACCCTGTATGTGTGCCTGGCTGCAGTGCCACCCTGTATGTGTGACCCTATATGTGTGACCCTGTATGTGTGCCTGGCTGCAGTGCCACCCTGTATGTGTGACCCTGTATGTGTGACCCTGTGTGTGTGCCTGTCTGCAGTGCCACCCTGTATGTGTGACCCTGTATGTGTGCCTGGCTGCAGTGCCACCCTGTGTGTGTGTGCCTGGCTGCAGTGCCACCCTGTATGTGTGACCCTGTATGTGTGCCTGGCTGCAGTGCCACCCTGTATGTGTGCCTGGCTGCAGTGCCACCCTGTGTGTGTGTGCCTGGCTGCAGTGCCACCCTGTATGTGTGACCCTGTATGTGTGCCCCTGTATGTGTGCCTGGCTGCAGTGCCACCCTGTATGTGTGACCCTGTATGTGTGCCCCTGTATGTGTGCCTGGCTGCAGTGCCACCCTGTGTGTGTGTGCCTGGCTGCAGTGCCACCCTGTATGTGTGACCCTGTATGTGTGCCCCTGTATGTGTGCCTGGCTGCAGTGCCACCCTGTATGTGTGACCCTGTATGTGTGCCCCTGTATGTGTGCCTGGCTGCAGTGCCACCCTGTATGTGTGACCCTGTGTGAGTGCCTGGCTGCAGTGCCACCCTGTATGTGTGACCCTGTGTGAGTGCCTGGCTGCAGTGCCACCCTGTATGTGTAACCCTGTATGTGTAACCCTGTATGTGTGCCTGTCTGCAATGCCACCCTGTATGTGTAACCCTGTATGTGTAACCCTGTATGTGTAACCCTGTATGTGTGCCTGTCTGCAGTACCACCCTGTATGTGTGCCTGGCTGCAATGCCACCCTGTATGTGTGTCACTCTGTACATACCTGACATGGGGGGTGTCACTGTGTGTATACCTGACATAGGGGGCGTCACTGTGTGTATTGTATACCTGACATGGGGGGGCGTCGCTCTGTGTGTATACCTGACATGGGGGGGCGTCGCTCTGTGTGTATACCTGACATGGGGGGGCGTCGCTCTGTGTGTATACCTGACATGGGGGGCGTCGCTCTGTGTGTATACCTGACATGGGGGGGCGTCGCTCTGTGTGTATACCTGACATGGGGGGGCGTCGCTCTGTGTGTATACCTGACATGGGGGGGCGTCGCTCTGTGTGTATACCTGACATGGGGGGGCGTCGCTCTGTGTGTATACCTGACATGGGGGGGCGTCGCTCTGTGTGTATACCTGACATGGGGGGGCGTCGCTCTGTGTGTATACCTGACATGGGGGGGCGTCGCTCTGTGTGTATACCTGACATGGGGGGGCGTCGCTCTGTGTGTATACCTGACATGGGGGGGCGTCGCTCTGTGTGTATACCTGACATGGGGGGGCGTCGCTCTGTGTGTATACCTGACATGGGGGGGCGTCGCTCTGTGTGTATACCTGACATGGGGGGGCGTCGCTCTGTGTGTATACCTGACATGGGGGGGCGTCGCTCTGTGTGCATACCTGACATGGGGGGGCGTCGCTCTGTGTGCATACCTGACATGGGGGGGCGTCGCTCGGTGTGCATACCTGACATGGGGGGGCGTCGCTCGGTGTGCATACCTGACATGGGGGGGCGTCGCTCGGTGTGCATACCTGACATGGGGGGGCGTCACCCTGTGTGTATACCTGACATGGGGGCGGGGGAGGGCGTCGCTCTGTGTATACCTGTCATGGGGGGAGTCGTTCTGTGGAGTATACCTGACATGGGGGGAGTCGCTCTATGTGTATACCTGACATAGCGGGCATCACTCTGTGTGTATATTTGCTGCTGCGTTGCGTCACTGTTGTGGTGACATTCACACAATACACTTTCTCTGCCCAGGGCTATTTATAAATTACTGTGATAAAATAAGTAAATGAGAAGTGAATATAGTTAAAATGGTTATCAGAATCCATAAGGAATATACTGCTGGTGATAAATGACTATACTCTCCGCACTGTGACATCAGCACAATTGTCCTATAATCTTATAAATATACGTTTAACTGCAGAGTTCCTGAACTACATGAAACACAGGTTAATGAACGCATAGGATTACAGCCCAGTGGTGGCGATAATAACTATATCTGTGACAATTTTTCTTTGTCAAAATATATGTTTATGAATATGTCACCGCACGTATGAAACTGATATGTGTTTCACAATGCACCAAATATTAACTATTCCTGTCCGGTGTTGTTCACAGCCACATGAATCAGTCCAGGGACACCTCAGTGGTACCCACACTTGTGGAGAAGGCCGGGAACCAGCGGCCAGCTGATGTGGTATGTGTTCCTTTAATGTGTATATATTCCTAGGCCATGTCAAGGGTTCTTGCAATGAAGGGTATTGAGGCGGGTTTATCAGACAGAAAAGTGGGGGCGTCGAATTAGCAAATTAAAAAATGTAGTCTTGCTACCACAGTTTAAGTGTGTTATAAGTCTGTTATATTATACACCACACATATAATTTTTTTGGCGTCATGGATGAGAATAGGACCGTTTCTGTTGCTAACTCAGGTCCTAACCTAGTAATTTCGGTATGAATTGCCCAATGGTATGTACAGAGGGGTGCTTTCTTCTCGTCTGTCCTCTGTTGTGTGCACATAGTGGTAAATGAAAGAGAAATATAATTTCTGTATACACCTATAGAAAACGGATGATGGAACTTGGGCGCATACTTTGAACTGAGTGCTAACCGCTGTCAACTTTTGGACACCAACCCAACCCTTCTTAGGTCTCCATCGGGGGTGGGGGGCATTTGCCTCCCAGGCCAGTCCCTTAATGGGCTAACTGAATTTTGTTTTCCTTTAAAATGTTCCTATTAGGCCATTGAGCTGAGTCTTGCCCCATGGGCTAAAATTTGCCATGCAGCCCCTGGTCTCCATGTAAAACGTTGTCAGGAATCTTCCATGAATCCCGTGCCTGAGTGAAGTCAGCTAAGTTTGAGCAGGTTGCATGAAAAGCCCTAGCCGTCTAGGGATGCTTAGCAGCCTGTATCCTGGAGTCCTACAAGATGCGTCTTTTGTAATAAAAGCATATGGGGGTATATTGTGTCATAAAGTCAAAACAACAGTAATCACTTTTTATTTTAGCATTTAAACCCTGGTCATGGTAGAATTGAATTTGAATATTCTGGAATATATTATTTTGCAGCCTGGATCTTGTAGTTAAACCACATATAAGAAGAGGAGTTTACCTGAGAATTCAAACCATGCCATACATAAGATTAATAATAACTAGAGAAACCCGGCGGAAACTGCCTTAAACTTAAATGTAATGATTAAATTACTTTATTAACATAGTTCAATAACTTTTTTATATACTGCATTACATGTAGCAATTTTAACAATCGTATAATGAATAAATAACTATTATTAATCACTATATTAAAGGAACTAAATAATTTCTTTATACCCTACAATATATGTATAAGTTCTTCCATTGAATTTACATTGCTGGACATGGTCCCCGCAAAAAGCGCTGATATATGAGGCTGCAAATATGTGTCACAGTATCCAGACCACCTAGCAGGTCACCCAGCAGGACTACAAATAACTGTCACAGTTTCCAGAGCAACCAGCAGGTGCACAGGCATATTGCCAACTGTCACATTTTAGCGAGGACAATGGTAATGCATTGTTGTAAATGGCGGGCGGACGTTTTGCGAAATAACTCTGAAACCGTGCAACCGTTTACAACCCCAATATTTATCATGCAAATGTATAGACCAAGACCTTTTAATGTGGTATATGCCCTGCTCAGATAACAGCATCATAGAAATAACTCATAAAAGTCGTACCTAGGCTATTAATTTATAGATTAACACACACCAACCATAACAGTAAACCTTAATAAACAATATCATTCCTTTTCCATCATTCCCCAACTTAGATGAGTGCTCTCACTGTAAATTACCTAGTGAAATTTGGAGTGTGTATAGTTCTAGGTAATAGGAAATATAAGACATCTGTATAGAGACTTCCGCTATGAGTTGTCACAAACAGCCCGTGTGGAACCCAAGGTCATCTCATGGCTTGTCTTAGAGAGTCCCATGGTCAGATGAGGAAAGAGTATCTAGGGTAGGTCTGTCCGTCATCATTTGGATGGCAAAATACACACACCAAAGGCACCCCAGCAAGAGTGCTCACGAAATAGAAATAAAATCCATAAGAAGCAAATCTAAAACCTGCAAATGCTTTAAGGTGTGTGAGGGTTAATTGCACACATCGGTCACGCTAGTCCTCTGCTTCCGTAGATGATTAAAAAAAAATTGATAGTACATTTTATTGTTATTTTTTATTTATATAGCACCAGTCATATCATGCAGCGTTGTACAGAGAATATGTGATTATTCACATCAGATGGCAGCAGTTGCAGATATTAGCGGTCAGGCGTTCCATATCTTCTGTTTACCTAACAATGTCCTAGGACAGAGCAGCGTTTAGGAGCAACACGTCAGCCCCATGGAATATAAACTTTACGTACAGTTGGATGGAAGCAAAATTTCTCATCTGTCTCGGTTGATAGACTGAATTCTTATAATTATCGCTTCATCCTTCCTAGTAGATTGATAGGCTACAGTCAAGTCTAAGAAAAATTGGCTATATAATAGCAATCGAGATTATTCCTATTGTAAAAATATAGCAGATTTGCGAGTTAGTTCCCCTGACTTGAAGCAGCACATACTTTTAAAAATGCTCTGGGAACGCTAATGAAAATCCTTGCATAGCAATTTAGATGCTAGCTCTCCTATTTCTAGTAGGCTGCAAACATCTGGTTGCTGTGACGTACAACGTTTTGTTTTGCACAAATGGCTGTATACTAGTTTTCAGAAATGCCCCAAAATATATTTTCTTATTTTATTTAAAGTGGACTCTGTACACAGCTGAGGCATCCACTTTTATGGATGAAATTCGGATGAATGCAGCATGTCCATTTACTAAGCAGGAGTACCCCATTGATGTGTCGGACCTCACATGATCCTCTGCTTATCTAACTTGTCTAAGCCTTTTTCTGCTGACTCATATTATCCCCTACCCAAAACATCCCACCACATCTGCCAGATTCTAATAAACGTATGACCTACTTAATGTTCAAGGGTGAAGAACGAGGGCATGTTTGGGTCAAACAGGATTATCTAGGGGTCAAGTTGCAAGGTGCAGCTGTTTATATGTCAAAACTCGGTCCCAGTTACCCCTTGGCCTCTTCACTCTCAGTGGAAAATCTTTTGGGCCTTCTCTAAAGATTTCATTGTTGTCAGCAATTTCCATGCCGTCCCATGGAGATGCATACATCTCTATGTCTTCTGCCCAAAAGGGCCTAAAACATTCTAGTCTCCATCGATTGATAATATAAAAGCATTTGCCGCGGGCCAACGTCTGTCCGGGTCGATGGAAGTGTATGTAATGTATAGAACAGGATGTATAAAACAATGATAATATTGACCTGTTCATTTGTTAGCAAGGGCATTTGCATATATAAACGTGTTAAAACACAAGTTGGTGCGATATAAAAAGGCATTTTATGACGTTTAGGTAATACGTATAAAGTATACTGGCCCTGTGTTCAGTTGTTGCGTCAATTGTATTTTGCGGTTTATTTGTAAACTTTACACTCTCACATAGTCATCAGTGCTCAAATTATGATTTTTAATTACATTTAAAACCCATATCAGTAGATCTGACCCTAGAAGTAATTGTCCCTATTGTTTGTCTCTCCCGTTGCGTTTTATTGTATTGTAGTAGTGTTTTTAGACTGCTACATTCTCATGCATGTACACTAATACCAAATTAGTAATCTGATATTAGAAATATCTTTCTAAAATCATATTTGTAAAACCACAAATAAAACACGTAGTAAACCGGTTTAGAATGTACTTTGAAAAAAAAAATGTAAATCAAGTATTTTTCATTGAGATTTTGCAATTTTAAGAAACAAATTACAACAAGTTATAAGTTGTCATGATTCTGTATCTTTAACACTAACTTACGAGACTATATGACGAGATCTCCATGTGATACATTGGGCTCCCAATGAATTATGTGTTTCTCCAATACAGCTTCTTACAATCAAGCAGCACTATTGGTATAACGCTCACAGATGGTAACTAAATAGTGGTGCAAGCAGGTGTGCTATAACTGATGTGTGTAACTACATGAACACACAAATACATATATATATATATATATATATATATATATATATATATATACAAGTTAACCCGTGCATGACATTCTAGTCAAATCAAGCTATTTAAGGTGTTAAAAAGGTTCTTGTCATGCATTTGGGCCATAGCCCAGGCCTCAACCACCAACCACTCCCCACTGTCACCCCCGGCAACCACCAACCACTCCCCACTGTCACCCCCGGCAACCACCAACCACTTCCCACTGTCACCCCCGGCAACCACCAACCACTCCCCACTGTCACCCCCGGCAACCACCAACCACTCCCCACTGTCACTTCTCCTTCAAGAAATATATATATATTTTTTAAATCTTTATAAACACTTTTAACAATTAACAAATTAAATTAGCAAATTTAAAAACATCTTCATATACCAAATTTCAGCCCTTTCTGAATTTTTTTTCCCACACACACTAAGAATTTAGTAGGTCAGTGTATAAAGAAATATATATATATTTTTTAAATCTTTATAAACACTTTTAACAATTAACAAATTAAATTAGCAAATTTAAAAACATCTTCATATACCAAATTTCAGCCCTTTCTGAATTTTTTTTCCCACACACACTAAGAATTTAGTAGGTCAGTGTATAACTCCGCCCAGCAGGTGGCGCTGCAGCTTGGTTTTATTTTTTCCACACACAGACAGACTAACACACGCCACTAGACATTTATATATTAGATATATATACATATAGATATAGATATAGGACCGGGGTACTCAGGAGGGTGACTGATCTTCCTCTTGCTCTAGGGGAGGGATTCAGTTGCTAGTGATGTGGCGCCCGGACATCACCGCAATGTCTGTTTGCGCACATTGGCATCCATTATGGTAGAAATCTCCGCTCATTTTTCTGCACACCTCTATGGCGTGTGAGGAAAAAATGAACAGATTCCTGCTAAAACATTGGCGCGATGTCTCGCCGTGGACGTTCTGGAGACACTTTGCCGGCAAATTAATATATATTCTGGGACTGGTCACTTTAGCGCTATCTGCTCATATTTATGTATAGCATTTCTACTAGTATAATCACATTGCTTGTGCCCCATAGCAGGGGCGGGCCACCCTTTTCTGGATGCTGGGATGCTGCAAATTGAACAACTTTCTCACATATAATTTATATTATACCCCTAAAACGACCCTAAGTGGCGCCTGACCCCAATCTTTAAATGCTACAACGCTTTACTCTCCTGGGGCTAAACGGGTGTCCAACAAGTCCAAGTACGAAAGGGGCTTAGTTAAAAACTTAAGGTCCCAGAATATATATATTCATTTTATATTATTGCAAGGGGGGGAATTCAATTGGCCATGTTACTCGTGAAAGTAACGTGGCCCGCGCACTATTGCTGATGGTCTGGTGATTTTAATGCTGATTTCTGCTCATGGCTCTCAGAGCTGCTAGCAAAAATCAGCATTGAAATTACCGTGCTAACATTAATAATCCGCATTATTACTGTAGTAATGGTAATAATGTGCGGGCCGCATTACTTTCACGAGTAATGCGGCCAATTGAATTCCACCTCATGAGTCCAGATTCCTACAAATACAGTTTCATACGTCCCCCTGTGAATTACAGGAAATGAGCGCCTCTCTGATGATGTGCAGTTTTTTGTTCTTAAATCTTCATTCTTTTCCTACTTTGCTTTGAATCCTCGATTTTCGTTTTTTTCCACTTGGAGCTGACTTTTCACAGGGTTTTTCTTGCAATCACTAAAAGCTTGTAAAGATAAACAGACATCAGGGCTGCGATCCCAGTGCATTAATGTCTTTATTAACAAATTAATTAAAAGTGGATATTATGGCACTTGCAATAACAAACATTCATTAAAACATGTAAAACAAACTTAAATGACAACAGGTGTTGCAACTCTTCCTAACCGGCTTCAGATTGTTAAAACTTTTTAAACAATCCAAATAATGTACATGTCCCCCAGTTCTTTGGTGCTCGGCCTTTTTAAGATGTTTCAAAATCAGTAAAATAAGTAGTTTGCAATATGTAGTTTGCCGCTAGACCCTACGCGTTTCGCCCGATAAACGGTCTTCGTCTGTGGACTATATTTCCACTGCCAGAAAATATTACTTGACTATTTTATATTCAGAAACTCCCCATAAACGGTGGAATAAGATGTTTTGAATCTCTGGAAAATATTTTACTCTTATAAAATATTCCGTGTTTTGTGTATTACAATCAAACACAACTGTTAGGGGGAGATGCGTCTCCGGTACAGTCCGCGGAGACTCGTCACGCCAATGTTAAGGTTGGAATTTCCGCTCATTTCTCGCGTTCCATGGAGAGGCGAGGGAAAATTAGCGGAGATTTAAACACTGTGCGTTATACAAGGTGCGTATTGAGGCGATATCTGGCGGCACCTCGCGGAATATTAAATCTGCATCATAGAATTTAATTGGTGTCCCACTAATAACAAGAGATGCTCTTTTTTCTGCCAGAAGAGAATTTTTTCCTTATCGTTGCCTTATAAAATACATTTAAATTCATTATTGCATATGACTGAGCAATCCAAGTTCTGTTGAAGGCTAGTCCAAATAAACATACCCTGTGAGCAAACAGGGGCGCAGTGACTCCAATTCAGTGACTCCATACTCATTATGGATGCCAAAATAACCCCACCTCACGAACATTTGGGACAGCTGCTATCCCAGTCTGAGGTGCGAGATATGCTCCATGTTATATATAAAACTGCACTTGCTGAAAGTTATCACATGTAGTAGCCGCTCTAGTACCCAAGCATATACTCCTATTCTTCATCTGACGTAGCTTTAAGGTCAACTTCTTATTTCTGCTACATCCTAAACATATATGGCCTGTTGACAGAGCTGTGTGATCCCCAGGGCAGTTTGTAGGGTGTATGTGAGGACCCAGTTTGTCAGGATATATTGCAGAGCACCTCTGTGGGATCCTAACATGAAGTGTTTCCTGTGCACCTATAGCCCAGTAGCCTCATATGAGTGCTGCGCCTCCAGTACATTTAGTTCTTCGTAGCGTTTTTAGTTTAATACTAGCGATTATTTTCCACCCCATAGAGGAAATATATTGATCAGTTTTCTGGAAAACATGACCTGGAATATTCATCGAGTCATACGGCAAAGCATATAAGAATTTGTGTTGAACAATTATTTTTAATGAAATTGACTGTCCCAGTCTAGTAGTGGTCGTCTATAACCCAATGAGTTGGAGATATTGGACAAATGAACCCTGAAACCCTCAGTCACCTGGACCAAAAAATAACTTATGGTCCATGTAGAGAGCGACGGTATCTTCTATATCTTCCATTGTAAGTCTCCGGATATCAGGATGTGCTCTTCTCAAACATGCCTGGGGTTGTATAGCCAGAGCAAACCGCGCTGGTGACAGAGCACCCTGGCTCGTTCCTCCCCCATGCCCAAATGGAGCCGAAACCTAGCTGTTGGTGCTTCCCCTGGAGTACAGAGGTTTCACCTTTTGAATATAATTAGGGTCCATACAGAAGCGTTGCCTGGCCTCACAGAGGTAAAGGCTAAGTACTTGGTGGCATCAAGAGACACTGCCACTTCCTTATTGTCCTCATCCTGTGACAGCTATATACCATTTCCCACTGTCTTTTCCTTTAGGAAAGGAAGCAATTAATGGGCATTTTTACTAGTGTTAAACTAATGCATGTCATGCTCCGGTGGGTGGCCTTATTGTGCTCACAGTCTTATAATAGGATCAGGGGTCCAGGTTGGAGAAAGTCATGTGTGTTGGGTAGAAGTTGTTTCAGAATGATAGTCTAAGAGTGAACATTCTTACAGCGTACAGCCTCTTATCATCCAGACGAGCTGTTTTGCAATAATCATGTAATGAATGTAAGGCTAGGTGCACATTACAGAGAATTTCTCCCAATGCGATATCGTTAATGAATTTACCAACGGCTGACAGTCCCGATCAGCATGCAGATTCATGTGTACACACGTTTTACACGATGTACCCTCAGATCTGTCCTCTTCATCTGTCATAACCATCTGCTGAAAAGATCCTGACTCTCTAAACTCTATGGAGATCAGCCTACACTACTGGTACTTGGCACAATATCGTTTATACAGAACTTTTTGTCCGTTTCTAAAATAAAAACAAACGATACGATGTGCTTTGGTACGATGAAACATGATCATTGGAGCGTGCACACTAATGCAATATCGGGCCTAAAGGTCGTGTGTGGCCCGGTAATCGGATGGCAACCTTAAGCGCCAGTAAAATACAATCTATTCGATATTACAGCGCAAATACTTCCTAGAAAGCGGAGTTGAACGCGGTGATCTGTGCAATGCTTTGAAGGAAGTTTTTGAAACAAGACTTCTGCAATGTGTGACATGATTAGAATGTTCTTTCATGATTCAGAGACCGGATTTTATTTCATTCTTGCCTCCGCTGCAGAGATAACATGGCAGCCTCCTATGAAGAAATACAATTGTGCCCAATAACCAAAGTTGCGTTGAACAATACAGTGATAGAAAATCCAGTTTTGAAGTAGCGTATGTTTCCCTCTAAAGTCGAATGTTAAATATTAAAATGACATAATATGGTACTTCAGACGACCTCTCACCTCTGCTGTATTTTGTTTTGCAGTCTGTGATCATCCCCACATACAATGCTGAGGCCTGGCTGGATGAATGTTTGAAATCTGTTTTCGAACAAGACTTTGAAGGCTCGCTGGAGGTGTCCATCTACAATGATGGCAGCACGGTAAGTATATTTTTATCTTGCAAGGCCTTCAGTCTTATCCAGGCCCAGTTTATGGTACATTCATCATCTCATCTAGCACTAAAACATTGCAGATCTATCTGTATCTGAGCTGAAACAGCCACTCAGGAAGTGGCCAATGTTCATGAGAGTGCAGTCCATCAATTCATTAATAAATGATGAAATCACAAAGGCCTCCGTGACAGCAATGGGTTCCTAGTGAATGGATAGGCTGCATTCTACGATGATTATGATAATACTGGTCCAGCCCACAGAATAACTATATACACTTTGTGTGTACTTTGGCTCACTGTATCGTTTAATGTTACATTTTGTGGTTCCACATAGAAATTAGAATGTTAATAATTAAATACATAATCCTTCCACAGTGTTTGGCCAAGTTGCGTTTGATTTTTTGCTAAACGCAACTTGGATAAGATGTTAAGAGCTAAAACAGAACATGTTCTTGTTGAGGGTGTTGTTAGCTTTTGTGTTCACGTACCACAACCAACGTCCCTGTGTAGTCATAATGTGGACTTGACTGAAACCGAACTGTGCGGAAAATCTTAATGTCCCGAATCTTGGAAAGAGATCCAGGCTTGCTGATTGCCTTCTATAGAGTCTTGGTCACTTTGACTGAGGCCATAATGGTGTTTGTGAAGTTTGCCAATCCAGTGTATTCAACCTGTGGCTCTCCATCTGTTGTGGAACTGCAAGTCCCAGCTTGTCTCGGACAGTAGCGAGAAGAGCCTTATGTATCATGTATACCTTTTAGAATATGTTTTTCCATTAAGCTGAAGACCCACAGGTTGCTAGCTGTGCTCTAAATGTGCCTCTGTTTCCCCCCGTGCAGGATGGGTCTGATCGCATTATACAACAATGGAGGTCAAATTTTGAAGAAAGAGGGATTCGGGTAATTGTGGGAAGTCACAAGTCTCCCCGGCCTCGTGGAGGTAGGAGATCTGACCTACCTTTGCAGTATATTTGTAGACCTCGTTGTTTAAGTGTATACATGCAGGACACTTGTTCTGCACTTTACTGGTGACCTCCTGGAGACACACTACTTGGCCAAAAGTTTGTGGACACCTGAACATCACATCCGTATGTGCTTGTTGAGTATCTCATTCCAAAACCATGGCCACTAATTTGGAGTTGGACCCCCCCCTGCTGCTCTGACAGCCTCTACTGCTCTGGGAAGGCTTTCCATTAGATTTTGGAACATTACTGCAGGGATTCGTATCCATTCAGCCACAAGGGCAATATTGAGATCTGGTGTTCGCAGCTGGCGTTTCTATTAATCCCAAGGGTGTTCAGTGGTGTTGAGGGCAGGGCTCTGTGCAGGACAGTCAAGTTCTTCCACACCAAACTCTGGAAACCATATTTTGACGGACTTCGCCTTGCGCACATGGGCCTTGTCATTCTGAGGCAGGAAAGGGCCTTCCCCAAAGTTGGAAGTACACAATTCCCTAGATCTGTCATTGCATGTTGTAAAATTAAGATTTCCCTGCACTGGAACAGTCAGATGGTGAAGTGTTATTAATCACTCCAGAGATCTCATATCCAGTGCTCCAGAGTCCAATGGCAATGAGGTTTACACCACTCCAGTCGAAGTTTGGCGCACAGGTTTTGTGCTGACGCTGCTTCCAGAGTCTGTTTGAAACTATGTAGTAATTGACAGAAGATTTTTATGCACTTTAGCACTTGGCGGCCCCGGTATATGGGCTTGTGTGGCCTACCGCTTGACAATAACAGCACTTGCAGTTGACCGGGGCAGCTCTCTCTAGTAAAGCAGAAATCTGATCAACTGACTTGTTGGAGGTCTGTGAGCTCTTCAGTATGACCCATCCTACTGCTAATGTTTGACCATGGAGATTGTATATTGGTTTTATACACCCGTTTGATGTGGCTGAAATGACCAAACACATGATACCGTACACATCCCCATTTCGTATATATCTGGAATGCACTACCGTGCCCAATTAGACAGTGTACCAGTCTTCAAGCCTTCGAACATGCCCTTAAAACTCATTCAAGTCTACCAGCCCCCCCCCCCCCTAACTTTCCCACCTCTGTATTCCCCATCTCTCCTCCTCCACCCAGTTTCACCCTCTTTGTCAGCCCCTCCCCTCTAGAATGTAAGCTCTCACGAGCGGGGTCCTCTCTTAGTGTTCTCCTTATGTAAATTTTGTGTGTCGTACTCATGTAAACTTGTTGTTTGTACTTATTTGTTTTGCCACTTTTTTGTACTTATGTCATTTTGTTTGTTCTCACCCCTATGTACATCGCTGTGGAAATAAAAGTTTATAGTAATAATTATAGGAGCATAGTAGTAGTAGATGTGACGATTACACACAGCAGCTGTTCTGTCCAACATGCCAAATGAAACAGAATATGGCTGAACATTCTTGTAAGCACGGCTCAGGCGCACAGGGACTCTGGTTCTCACACGGAGTTATATCACTTGTTTGCTAGGCAGCATCTTTAGCCATTTGGCCAGAGCGTAGCTGTATCTGGAACTCATAGGATGCAATACTGGCATGACAAGTAATCTATCCACAATGACTGCGCGGGTTATTGGGAAGCTGCTCCATGGAACGTCTCTAAATCTCTCTGCAATCTGTCTATTTGTGTAACTGAATAATTAGTTCCCAGCCCAGTGTGTGAGGACATACGCTTGTGTTACAACACACCTGGAATATCACTGGCTCTGAGGGAGGAAGCGTGTTGAGTGTGAATGATTGATATGAAGGTTTAAAGGGTCCTATCCCTAGGACGACTGCTGTTTGTAGGGTACTCTATATTCGGTTTAATAGTAAAGTATTTCCTCCCTGCTCCACTGAAGCTCCACCCACATCTTTAGATGGTGTTCTATTAGAATCTGATTGGTCAAGAACCCTAGATTGCAGTCAGTTGAGCTACTGTGACATCACTGGCCCTACCAGTTTGAATGAATCTACATTTCTGCTTATGAAACCTGTAAGTTACTGTCTACCTGTTTAGTTATGGCAGCACTTTGTTGCAGATATGACAACCTGCTGCAGGGGAGCGAAAGACCGCACGACGGACGTACATTTCCAAATATAAACACTTCAGTAATTTCATATATCGATGTTGAATAGTTGCTTTACTTGCTTTTTAAAGAATGTCCTAATATTGCAATTAATAATTTCATTGCTGTTAACGTATTAGACTTTAATAATACACTTTTGACCAGAGTCTCATAATATGTATGGAATAGTAAGCGTCTCAATACACAGTATTCTATGGTTTGAAACTTTATTGTAAATATAGATATAAGCTCCTTTGGGATTTCATAACCCAGTGACTGATTATTTCTCTTGCTCTATTCACTCAATGAGTCCGACTCAGGCTACCCTCACTACAGACAAAACAACTACCTATTTAATGATGATACAAATACCATTTTTGTTTGGTGGTACAATAAGAAGCTAGTACCACAGCCTCATCCATTGTATGGATATCTGACAGCATTTCCTAGATATATTGCTGTTCATACTAAATCATCTGTGCTTTTCAGCCATGCCCTTACATAATTAGAGATAACTGTTTATTTCCATTATCTTGGGATACAAGACAGAGCTACTTACTGGATGCGGCTGTTACCCATGCATGGAGCCCAGCAGAGCTATGTCATTATCGGGCAGCAGATAAAAATAATAATAAAATGATCCCAATGATATAAATACATGGCTGAAATGCACAGATGGATGACAGAAAGCTAAAGCAGCGTAATTTGTGCATGTGCAGACCATGGAAGTCCTCCGGCGATGGACACCCCCTTTAACTTGAAGTGATCATGTTATTGACAAAGTATATTCCGTCCCTCGCACAACTTTCGATGCTTTCCACATGCTGTTTGGGACCTGCCTGCGTGTGCAGTGTTTGCTTTGCATAAAAGCAGATCCCTGCATTCTTTTTCGGTAACTCAGACTACCAAATGGGGAATTATGTTTATTTGAAATACAAATATGTGTAAAGGAGTTGCTCTGTAAAATATGGTCACTCCCTCATTCCAGTGGTGTGGAATGTTTAATTTCAGATGGAACTCACATTTTGGGGGCCTGTAACCATAGCAACCAGTTTCCCTTCATCTGAGAGTTCCGCAATGAATGCAAATCCCTTGGCACAAACGCACAACCCGCTTTCCTTCCGCATAACCAATATTAAACGGAATATTTCACCCCTGCATGTCTGAAGCTTGGTGACCGCTGCAGAAATGTTATACTTATTTTAAATGACAGAATTGATCCTATCTCATTATTTAGAGCTTGTATGTCAAACACAGCTGCTGCACACACTCCAGCCAGGAGCTGCCAGATGTGGTAAAAAGGAAATTACTTTGTTGCGAACACAAATATTATTGCAAGGATGGTAACTTAGGAGCAAAATGATTATTTTTATTTAATTTTTTTGGAAAGCACATCAGATTTTGTTTTGATATTTTTGTTGTTTTGTTTTGATTTGTTTTGTTGATAGCATGAGTAATACTTATGGTTTCATACCCTTAAGGGAAACGGTTAAGGTTTTCAGTTATTCATGATGTGTATATTATTATTTTTTGTGTGTAAAAAAACCGCTTTGATGTCTTTATGTTCAAAACTGGATCACGTTTCATAATTCTATATTCAAAACATCTTTTTTGTTGCTGTTAGTAAATAAAATTACCTGATGACATTATTGGCAAGTTGGTAAAAGTTTAGCTGGTAGTTTTATCACTAGGTGAAGACATTCTTGACACAATAGAAAGATGTGGTGAGTCTTGAGTTTAACTAGCTGGAGATGACCCTTTAGAAGACTGAGCTGGTATGTTGGGTTAATCGCTAGCTTTAGACATCCTTGCATGTTGGGAGAAGTTGAGCCACTGAGTCTTGGGTTTTGCTAGCTGGAGACATCCTTTACACGTTAAAAGAAGGTGAGCTGGTATGTTGGGTTACATTAGCTGGAGACATCCATGACTCGACAGAAGAAGGTGAGCTGGTATGTTGGGTTTCACTGCTGGAGACATCCATGACTCGTTAGTAGAAGGTGAGCTGGTATGTTGGGTTTCACTAACTGGAGACATCCATGACACGTTCGTAGAAGGTGAGCTGGTATGTTGGGTTTCACTAACTGGAGACATCCATGACACGTTAGAAGAAGGTGAGCTGGTATGTTGGGTTTCACTGCTGGAGACATCCATGACACGTTAGTAGAAGGTGAGCTGGTATGTTGGGTTTCACTAACTGGAGACATCCATGACACGTTAGAAGAAGGTGAGCTGGTATGTTGGGTTTCACTGCTGGAGACATCCATGACACGTTAGAAGAAGGTGAGCTGGTATGTTGGGTTTCACTAACTGGAGACATCCATGACTCGTTAGTAGAAGGTGAGCTGGTATGTTGGGTTTCACTGCTGGAGACATCCATGACACATTAGAAGAAGGTAAGCTGGTATGTTGGGTTTTAGTAGCTGGAGACATTCATGACCATTTAGGAGGCTGAGCTGGTATGTTTGATCAATCTTTAGCTTTAGACATCCTTGGCATATTCAAAGAAGTTGAGCTGGTATGTTGGGTTTATCACTAGCTTTAGGAAAGTTGGGGAAGAAGGTGTGCCAGTGAGCCTTTGTTTCATCATAAACTGGAAACATACTTAGCAAATTCAAATGAAGCTGGCAATGTTGTTGGCAAGCCAGTGTATATTCAGCTGGTGTCTTGGGTTTTATCCCCATCTGAGACATCCTTGACAAGCTCAAAGATGTGAAGCTTGAGAGTGTTTGTACTGTCCCCATCTAGGGGCTTTCTGAGCACTTTGGAAGAAGTTGACCTTATGAATCTTGGATAGAGTTTTCTGGCCAAGCCATGGTTACATATTGCATGCTATGACTAACAAAGCAAATCAAAAATGATGCCAACATACTGTGCAGTGTTGTACAGAGAAGATATAATCGTTCACACACAAGCTTTGTCTGCCTCAGTGGATCTTACAGTATCTATCCCACACAAATGCACACTATTTCACTATTATGTTTGTCAGGTGATAATTAACTTTCCGGTAGGCTTTTGGCGCTGGGAGGAATTCGAAGCACCTGGAGGATACCCATGTGGGGTGAGCATACAAGGTCCACACTGATGGTGCCCTAGTCCGTGTGGGACCTAAAGCCCTAACGATGCACAGCAGCAGTGCTAATCACTGTGCTACCGTGGCATCCTAAACATGAAGGAAATGTAAATATTTTAGACTATATAACCATTTGTACATTTGCAAAAGCTTGAAATAAAAATGCTGCTATGTTTACTTTTACCATGCTACTCTGTTTTGTTGTAATATCTTCAAACACTTTTGATGGGGTCTATTTATCATAGGGAGAAGAGTCCTAGACACCCTTTTACACCAGAGATAGGGATTCTCCCAATTTACTAAGCACCGAAGCCGGCAAAAGATATTGCCAGTCGCGTTTAGCGATTGCTTCCCCATGCAAAACAACTTTTCCATTTAAAGTTTTTTTTTATTTTTTTTTATTTAATGTTCTCATTGAATCTGCTGCTGGAAACCTGAGACCAGTGCTGTTTGCATTTATGTCTGGGTCATAAATGCACAGAAGCGTCCCTGCTTGGCTGACAAAGGAAAATTTAGCGTGATAGAAGAGTTTCTATCGCCGCGAGATGTAGCGATGGAAAATATCTTCTATCTCCACTTTTTGTTAAATAGACCCCTAAATGTCTCTTGTATGCCGTGTAACAAAATTTTAATTTCTAAAAGTTTTACAATGGTTTTCTACAGACCTCTGGCTTCCATTTCTGTCTCCAATAGAATTGGTATCCACTGTCACGGTAAAAGGCAGACTTGTACAAAATAGAATCTTATGGCTATAGTAGACACCAAATATTCATCACGTGGTAGCAATCATTCTTAAAATAATTAAATTGTTTTGAGAGAGTCAAGCCGCCCTTGTTCTTTCATCTAAGGGTTCTCTGGAAGACAAAGCAACATAATTATATTGGTGACCCTGGGTCACTCTTGCAATTTCTTCATTACTTGCGAGACAACATACGATATGAACAAAAATTTTTGTTTAATAAGGATACACAATTCTCTAGAACTACAATTATTTTCTGGCTGGCCGATACTGCAAGGGACAGATAAAAAAAAATGTATATTTGGCTGCCTCGTAGAGATATTACACAGATGCCAAGGACTGTAAATCTGAACGCTGAAACCAGCCCAGATTACTTTATATCAGTTTCTTGGGAGATAATCTTCAGAAAATTGCCAGGAGAATGCAAAAAATAGCAATAATGGATCTAATTTTTCTCTAATTATAATATATGTGTGCGTGCACCTTACTTGGAAATATGTATAGGTCAGGCTGAGGGCATGGGGCGACTGCTGATATTTGTGTTAGTTATTTAGAATTTGGTTAAACAGAGCACAGATACTGATGATTTTTATTAGATTTGTCATTGTCAAATTATTCACATGTTTTTATTGACCTCAAAACGTGGTGCAATTTACTACAGCTTTTTTTTTTTTTTTAGGTGCCTGAATATAATTGGGGTCATTCCCAGATCGGTTTAGGTTATTGTATGCAGATTTATATTTGTGGCTTGATAGGGATTTCTTTTTTTGAGATACATCTTGTTAATCGAGAGTCAGTCACTTGCAAATAGCAAAGCTGTTTTGAGATTGAAACGTCGATCTAACGCATACTTGCCAACTCTCCCTGAATGTCAGGGAGACTCCCTGAAATAGGGGTGACCTCCCTCACTCCCTGAAGAGTCTGGCATTCTCTCTGATGCTGAACCAGTACAAGACGTGGTTGGATTCTTTGGCATGATGACAGAGTTCACAAATTGTGTCCTATGTCTATGTATTGATGCCTATGGAGGTGGCCATTTTCATGGAGACCAAGATTTAATCAAAGACTGACAGGTAAGACAACATGACTTCAGTAATGGAGACAGAAATGTAAAAGACACTTCAGTCTCTAGAGATTCATTAGCTGCTTTTCTTTAACACATAGTTAGTGCCTACTCTCCCGGAATGTCCGGGAGACTCCCGCATTTCTGGGAGACCTCCCGGGAGGTCTATTGCCCCCTGCAATAGATAAGTGATGGGGGCGGGGCTTAATTACACAAATATTGTCATCTTAGCCCCCCCCCCCCCCTGCTGTAATTTGCCGAAATGGTGACAATCGTTTAGGGGCGTGGTCAAAATGATGTGATTCATCAAGCCCCACCCCCACACACCCACCTCCCCTGGGATCTCCCTGAAACCAACGAGGAAAAGTTGGCAAGTATGAACTAAGGAGCAATAATGGAACAGTCACAGGGAATCTTCAGGGACATTTCTAAAATCTGGCGCACAGGAAAACTGCAGTGTTGTCCATAGCAACCAATCCTGTTCCTGCTATTATTTTTATAGTGCATATTTGTTTGCTATCGACAACACTGCAGTTTTCCTGTGCGCTAGGGTTCGTACATGTCCCTTTTTTTTTTTTTTCGGTCACATGAATGCTAAGGGGCAATAAACTAAAAATAGTGCATGTTCTACTTAGTGCATTGCGCTTTTGATTTTGGTAATGTATGAGCGAGAAGGAGCTCATGCCATTGGAAACAATGAGAAGTGGAGGTTTAAAGCATCGTCATAGGGCTTGGGAAAAATATCAGAGATCCCTTTAAGTAGTACAAGGCCACATACACAACATTCCGGGGAGAATGCGGGGCCTTACGTAGAAGGGGAGAAAAGACCCTTGCACTCCTCATAAGGAGAAATATACCTTTTTTGGTTTTGCCAGGTGCAAATTTTCGCTCCTCATTCCCAATCACCCACTGTGTTTTCAAAGCACTGTGTCCTTTTACCGAAAGCTACAATCCCCCATATATACGGCTCTGATGACTTGCTTTGGGCTGTCGTTTCAGTGACGAGGCCAGCGTAAGAGCAGCAGGATTCTTGCAAACACATCTATGTCATAACCAGGGCAATCATAGTAATGAAAAACCGGGAATCGTTCCAAAGCGTTTTGGAAAGGGAGGAAGATGACTAGAACGAAACCAGCCGCACATTGTTTAAGCTGCGGAAAGGATTTGGCCAAGTGCATAGGGCAACAAATTGTTATAATACTGATCACAATATAATTTGAATTTCTGCAGTTCTGAAATCTATCTACCATCACCCTTTGAATCCGCTTCCACACCCTTGTCAGTTTAGGTTCCCTTCCAATGTACTGCATCTTTCCGTCACTGACTCGGCTATCTTTATATAATTGTGACAATCCTTGCATTCAGAACACACCGTGACCATGTTCTCTTCATGTCATCTGATTTGTGGCTTCAGACCTTAAACTTTTTGAATCATGTGAAATGTCACAAGAGGGAAAAAATGTCTTATAGAAATATGGTTTACTGCAAAGCTGCTTAACCCTTATAAGATTGACCATAGCTGCTTCAGGGTCTGTGTTCCTTGAGGGATTCGTGCACAAAAAGCATTAGTGTTCTATACCGTGTTACACTCCCATAATCCCAACTTGTTTCCACGTGTTAGTTGGAGTGACTACGTACTGCTTTTTATTAATACATACTTGCTACCTTGCCCATATTACCAGCTGACGTGCTTTTGTAATCTTGCAGGTTGGCATTCCTATAGGCCAGGGGTAGGCAACCTGCGGCTCTCCAGGTGTTGTGAAACTACAAATCCCAGCATGCCTTGCCACCTATCTGCTGGTTATCTACTGGCAAAGCATGCTGGGACTTGTAGTTTCACAACACCTGGAGAGCCGCAGGTTGCCTACCCCTGCTATAGGCCGACACCTCTTTTATAGACTGATGTTTAAATTTTGTAACATGGGACGGACCTTGTCCATTATACATTAAGGTTGCCCTGTACTGTGATGTAAAGGCTAATTCATTTACAACTATAACAAATAAATAAGTTTAATTTGGCGAGCCTCCTGCTCCTGTGGGTACTGTTCAGGGTTGTCAAAGCCCCTCCCTTTCAACTTTTCATTTGCAAACCTGAACAAGACCTGCCTGGGCAGGAAAGACGACCTTCCTCCCAGACTGTTGGGCACATAGAAGGTCTGCCAAGCATCGTAATTGAAACTTTGTCATTTATTTCATGTCACCCAAACTTAAGTTTTCAGTTTTGGGTGGGGTTACACATTTTTTATTTGGTTATTGACCTTTCTTTATATAGAATTTACATATTTTTATTATTATTATTATCCTTTGTTTGTTTGACGCCACAAGGGTTCCGCAGCGCCGTACACTGTACAAAACAGTAGACTATACAGGGTAAGACATTACTGAACAATAAACAATAAATACCAAACTTCAGAGGCTCCAGGCAGGCTAATGCAGTAAGGACGGAGCAGAAGAACAGGTATGGATGGATACAGGAGGGAAGAGGGCCCTGCTCAAGTGAGCTTACATCCTAAGGGAGGGTAAACAAGACTCAGGCACAAAGGGAGTCAGTTGATGCATATGGGAGGGAGAAGGGGCTGGGAGGAGAGAGGGGAATATGGGTTAGGTGGAAGGATGGTAGGCTTTAAGGAAGAGGTGAGTTTTAAGTGCTCGTTTGAAGGAGCTTAGATTGGGAGAGAGACGGATGGAGCGAGGGAGGTTGTTCCAGTGAAGGGGGCTGCACGGGAGAAGTCCTGGATTCTGGAGTGGGAAGAGGTGACCAGGGTGGAGGAGAGGCGACGGTCATTGGCCGAGCGCAGGGAGCGGGCAGGAGTATGAATGAAGAGGAGGTTAGAGATATAGGGGGGAGTGGACTGGGAAAGAGCCTTGAACGTGGTGGTCAGGAGTTTGAAAAGGATTCTGTAGGGGATGGGGAGCCAGTGAAGGGCAAGGCAGAGGGGGGATGCGGAGGAGGAGCGGTGAGAGGAAGATGAGTCTTGCAGCTGCATTGAGAATAGAGCGGAGGGGGGCAAGGTGGCAGAGGGGGAGGCCAGAGAGGAGGAGGTTGCAATAATCGAGGCGGGAGATAATGAGTGCGTGGATGATGATTTTGGTGGCATCCTGAGAGAGGAAGGGCTGGATGCGGGCAACATTGCGAAGCTGGAAGCGACAGGCTTGGGCAAAGGATTGAATGTGGGGTGCAAAAGAGAGAGAGGAGTCGAAGGTAACGCCCAGGCAGCGAAGTTGGGTGACAGAAGAGATGGTGGTGCTGTTGACGGTGATAGAGAGGTCGTGGTGGGAGGGGAGCCTGGGGGGAGGAAAGACAATGTGATTTACAGAGAATATGAATATTGACATTAATATTTATGGTTTAGTTGATAGCAAAACAAACCTATATAAATATCATCTTTTTGAAGCCTTATATTATGCCTTTTTGCCTATTATTGACCTTCCCTTTCCCAATGGCAATATTACCCTACAGTCAGTGACCTATTTATAGCAGGAGATGAGGATAAAGGTAGGGTGGAAAGGCCTCTATAGATTTGGGGAGAAGGCAAAAGAATAGGTAGTTGTACTTAATTTCAGTGTTCTATAGTACATAGTAATACATGGTTTGCGCTAACCGCGTGGTTTTATATGGGTGCAGCATCCTTCCTGATTCTCTATAATTGAGTGCCTGTAGACTGCACTCTAGATGCTATAAAGATAGACAACCACGGGTAAGGATGTCAACCTGTGGCTCCCTTACTAGTATTGAGGTGGCCTCCTCTGGAGATTCAGGTAAGGTAAACCCGTTGCCGTATTGCAAGTGCAATACTTATATCAGCCATGGTGCTGATGCGTTTCGCCTGTAAACAAGACTTTTTTTAAAGTGATTCCATCTCTATATGAGACTATTTGAAAAAGTCTGGTAAAGAGACAAAATGCGTCAGCGTACCTTAGGCGAGGAGTAGAATTATTCCACCTGCACTCTGGCAACGGGTTTATCTTACCTGGTTCTCCTAAGGAGTAGCGCAGACTCGCTAGAAAGATTCCCTTCGTTTCTACACTATTGGTGTTAAAAATATCACTTATCTGGGAAACTGCTTTGTACAAGTGTCCACCCAATTAAATTACTGTGAGTAACATTTATTTGCCAAGTGTAGATCGTTTGGAGGTCTGACAGTGCTAGTTCTGATTACCTTGGATCTGATGTTGGCATCACAAGATATTACAGCAGTTTTTCTGGATAATGTTCTATATTGAGACAAATCATTTCTTTGAACAATCTGTGGAATAAGGTTTTCAAACTGCCTTTATTGACGTTGTGCTAACAGACGTATATATCGCTTTAAACATTAAGGTGAGACCGCGTGAACTCACCATTAATAACCATTATATGTTGTGTTTTCAATAAATGTTTTTTTAATAATTCCGGTACCCTCTTATTGTGTTTTTGCCATATCTTTTGTTTAAATGCTCAGCGCAGGGTATCTGTCACTTAATTGTCCCAAATTGTTATGTCCACAATGAATCTTCCTCAAGTAACAAAACCATGGGGGTCCTGTTCCTGGAGCCATGGTTTATGAAAAATACGCCTTCATCATAGGAGGTGCTGGCATGGGCATTTTTTTTGTGCCCCTAGACGAATGGCCCCCCCATAGTTGTGCTATTTTATAGGAGTGGGGTTTATTAAAGAATAAAACATTTTGGAGGTGGTCTTTAAATATTTGGCTGGTGTTCAGCCCTATTTACCTTCTGTTACATGTTATTGTATATTCCTTGTTTGGATCATGATGCTCCCACACTCCAAAAACATGCTGGTAGGTTAATTGGCTGCTAACAAATTGACCCTAGTCTGTGTGTGATGATGATGCCAATGTAGACTGTTGTGTAATATGTTGATGCTTTATAAATAAAGAACGATAGTAGAAATAATTGGTGACTTACTGTTGTAGAGCACAATGTAAATTGAAAAGCCAGTGGAACTATGGAAGCAAAAGCCAAAGAGATTAGCAATTTGTATATTCATTCACGTGTTTAAACATAAATGCAATTTTGATGAACGGTTTACCTAAATCTATATCTAATTTTAAATAAATTTGCTCATTAATTGTGTGCCCTACATTTTCTGGAAACCTAATTACCAACAAGCTTGTACCTTGCGAAACGCAACCGGTGGGTTACTGTGCTGTGTAACTCCTCTAGCTGGGCATTTGGAATGTTGTTGAAGATTTTCAATAGTTTGCGAGATTTTTCACATTGCGGCCTAAGCACCATTACAATCCAATCATTCAATCTCATTGTTTATCAGAATTGTAAAGAATTTGTGTGTGTGAGTTGATGACATCTGTCCGGTATAATTAGATGTAGATCAACAAAGCATATAAAAATCGAATCGGTTTAGGGGAAAACAACTTCATCCGCAAGGACCACTTTGAATGTGAATGATGAGTGTGTATTTTAATTACATATGTACGTCAAATGTCTTTGTCTGTTGGCTTTGTGTGTGACGCGTTTCGGTTCTATAAGAGACTTTTTCAAAGCAGTTTAAATATGGGATTTAAATATGGAAACTATTAAAATGAATGCCTTCGTCACCAGCCATAGATTATCCTCTGCGGATATTGCAGCCACATAATCATTATGTACGTAGATTAAACCTTTTTTTGGGCTAACAATCTTTTTCCCATTGTATTGTGCATTGTCTCAGTTCTATCTACTTTTGTTTGTTTAAACTATTCCCCTTTTCCTCTGAAGCGATCCCCTCTACTTTAATGTTCGGAAGAATGCACATATTTATTAAAACTTTCCTTTTATCTTCCGCAATAAGTAGCTGAATATCCTTACAAAACCGTATTTATTTTATTTTGTGACAGAAGGAAAACGGGGGTGGATAAATGCAGGATGGAACCGGTCCATGGGAAAATAGGTTTTGTGTGAGCATTTCCCCCCTCACGGATAATCGTGAACCATCAAACTGCATTATCTCTCGGTGATCCGCCGTGAAATAAAGACTCATGGCATCCTGTTTCCCATCACCGATCGGGGAACGCACTTGCCCTCAGGTGGATTTTTCTGGCCACCAGTCTAAAAATAACCTCCTATTTGTTGAAATCTCAGGGACCCTACCCCAGAAGTAATAGAATCCAGATGCGATGTTGTCATCAATCCTGGCCTTTCTCAGAGATGGAGGTTTGCTGCCAAGTCCTAAAATATAGAATGAAAAAAAATAAATATACAATGGATTAATTAGTCCTTTTCAGGAACATATGAGAAGTAATTACAGTGAAATATTCTTGTGGCTTGTGTTGCGCCCCATTTAACCCTTGAATATTCCAACTGTGCAACCAAACTAATACATGCTGTGTTGTTGTTCAGATATTGGCTGTTACAAGTTGCGTTTGCTGTTTAATAGATTCCGTATTAAAATTGATTTGTATATTAAGATTACAAAAGCGATTTAAAGTGTAGGCCCAGAGAAGAGCGCAGAGTCTACGCAGTACAAGACAAGAAGTGCTGTAAAGTTGTCCATACATGCAAAGAGGAGCAAATATTGAGATTTGCAACAAGCGTGCAAAAAGAAAGGTGGTACCGAGCAGTACTTGTATAAGAACAAATACGAAGAAGTTCTGAAATTGTGATAGAAGAACCAGCACTGTGCATTTGATCACGCATACCAAGTTAGATCAGAATCAGAATTTTGCACACCATACAAAGCAAGGAAAGAACGGCAGCGCAGTTGGTCCTACGTGCCAAACGAGATCGAAGACCGAGAATCGCAGCATTCTTACAGGATAAGAGCCGCACCGTGCGATTAGAGACTAAGGGCTAGATTTACTAAGCTGCGGGTTTGCGAAAGTGGGGATGTTGCCTATGGCAACCAATCAGATTCTATCTGTCATTTTGTAGAAGGTACTAAATAAATGAAAGCTAGAATCTGATTGGTTGCTATAGGCAACATCCCCACTTTTTCAAACCCGCAGCTTAGTAAATCTAGCCCTAAGAATTGCAGGGGGCACAAGTAGCAGTGCTCAGTTGGTCATCGTAAACCAGCAGAAATCTCAAAAACTGAAACTATCCCTGGAATTTAGGGCTAGGTGGCAAACATCCAAATGTATATTAGCGAATGAGCATTTGTATCCTGAGATAGGAGAGCGACCCCAGCATATGCAAGCTCCCTGTCAACACAGGACGTTTAACTCGCTCCGATTCCCTGAACCATACACTCATCCGGATGTATTTCACCGTCGTATGTTTCAGTCTTGTTTTTCTTTCTCAGTTGTGTCTTCTGACGTCCACTTTAACATTTACTGTCAGGAAAAAGGAGCTAGTTAAAATGTTTTGTTTTTGTTTTTTTATTATCTGCTTTGGTTGCCATGGATTGGAATACAGTCCAAACACTTCTTTTCATCACTGTATAGTTTCCGAACAAATAAGGCCTAATAATCACACACAAAGGGCGGAGATGTGGTACCCACTCGTGAGAGATGAGTGTAGCTGGAACTGATAACTCTGCCTGGGAACGGTATCCCGGTTCACTTGTTGCAGCGTTATTTCATTAGAACCTAACTATTAGCCTGGATAGTTTATATTATAGTTTCTATCTTGGGTAAATATTGACAAGTAATATGCCAGATAACTTGTTCCACCCAGCTGCCCTTTCCTATCTCTTGTAATAACCTTAGATCCTGCTCACTGTTTTTCCCACACATTTATTAACTAGTCTGGTGCTTCAATAACTGCAGCTGATTGATTGTAATATGAATCTGCCACTATCCCTGCTGTTTTTTCATAATGTGCAAATATAAATATATATATATATATATATATATATATATATATATATATATATATATTACAGTACACTTGACTTATCTCATTTGTACACAGTCAGTCTCTTCATTGGTTGCCTGTTTTTCAAAGAATCCAGAATAAAGTTCTTCTACAAATATACAAGGCCATTAGCAAAATTGCACAACATACATTTCCTCACTTGTCTCAAATTATCTTCCAACTCAACACCTCCGTTCTGCACAAGATCTGCGTCTCTCTTCCACTCATCACATCCTCCCATTCTCAGTTACTGGACTTTTTTTCGGGCTGCACCTACTTTGTGGAATTCACTCCCTCGCATCACAAGACTCCTCTAGTCTTCAAACCTTCAGGGGTTCTCTGAAAACCCACCTCTTCGGACAAGCTTATAATTGGAGATGCTCAGGCTCGGTTTCTCGAGAACCGAACACACCAAATCTTAGGGGATCAGAGTACCGAGCCGGCTCTCGGTACTCGCAGCCGGTACTACTTCTGTCACGTGCCCTCGGAATTGAAAACGAGGCAAAACGTCATTGTGACGTCGTCGGATCTCGCGAGTTTTTAATACCTTTTAAAGATCCAACATCACGGAGGGTGGGAGGGAGAGCGGACCCTCGTATATCTTTTCTGCCACTGCTGTGTGCCAATGTGTCCTAGATGTGCTAGGAACTGCCGTGTGTTTGAGTCATTGCTCTGTCGCTTACCATCCAGCCAGGTCGCTGCAGTATTTGTCGGAAAGTGTATGAAAATAATATTGTGACCTGTGAGGTGGTCTAAATTGACTGCAAATTACTTGAAATTAGTGTTATTGAGGTTAATAATAATGTAGGAACAAAAAAAGATAAAAATTTATGTGATTTTAACATTTTAGGATTTTTTCTAAAAAATACAAAACAAAAAAATGAAGCTAATCCAGATCCAAAACCAAAACCAGTTCACGAGGGTCAGTGAGCATCTCTACTTATAATATTCCTCTACCACCCTCTTAATCTCCCTAGGTTACCCTATTACCACCCTCTACACAGCGAACACAAGACAACAACCCTCTGACCAACCTGTGACTGATCACACAGCCCACTGAATACTTTGTAACCTTTGCATTGTAGCTGGAAAAATATTCAATATAATGTAGCACTTACCTTTGTGTATCAAACCGTTGTCCCATAGATTGTAAGCTTGCGAGCAGGGCCCTTCTTACCTCTGTCTGTATGTACTACCCAGTATTGCTTTATTACTGTTTGTTCCCAATTGTAAAGCGCTACAGAATCTGCTGGCGCTATATAAATAAATGATGATGATAGCCAACAGCGGTGCTGTAATAATCGCTGATATTCTTAAGCTGGGTACACACCTATGCAATTTTACTTGAGATTTCTGTAACAATTTTACAAGCGACTGAAAGTCCAGATGAGTGTACAGATTTGTGTGTGCACACCTACATGATTTACCTTCAGATCTATTATGTTCATCTCTCATAACCATCGGCTGAAAGACCGTGACTCTGTACACTCTACAGAGATCTGTTTATACTGCCAGTTGTGAGTACGTACACTCTTTCACATTTGCCTGACACGGTTGATCCTGATTTTTAGGAAGTTTATGAAACCAAATCAAACGATACGATGTGCTTTGGTACGAACATGATCGTGGGAGCGAACACTCCCTCTTGCAATATCTGACCAAACAGTTGTTTATTGTGTGATCTGCACAATAATTGCATGAAATTACTGTAGTGTGTACCCAACTTAATAATAAGGTGGACAACCTATGACTGCTTGGCTATTGTAGAACTAACAGTCTCAGCATGCCCGGTAAGGCATTGCATGTTGAGACTTGGAATATACAGAAATATAATTTGATGTCCAATAAGAAGCATTTGGCCATAGTCTGCCTATTTTTACTCCTAAAGACCCATTTAATCTATAGCTTTTTATCTCCAGCATGTTTGAATTCCCCTGCAGTGTTTACCTCTATCACCTGTTAGAAGGCTATTCCACCTATCCATTAACCTTTCAATAAAGTCATTCTTCCCCCAAACCCACACCTCTCTCTGCTCCAAGCTGTTCATATTGAAGTTCATTAATTACTTTTATAGCACCAATTATATTACACAGCAATTTAGTCACTCACGTAAGTCCCTGCCCCATAGGCGCTTACAATCTAAATTCCCCTAACACATATCTAATTCCAATTACCTTGCCTGTATGTCTTTTGGAGTGTGGGAGGAAACCAGAGCAACCGGAGGAAACCCACGTTGAGCTAAGGCCTTGGTTGGAATTGAACCCATGCCCCCAGAACTGTCAGGTAGCAATGTTAACCATTGTGCCACACTGCTTTCCTTTTAGCCACTGTAAACTGGAGAAGAAAATTTAAAGCGCAGCACAGTGGCTTAGTGGCTAGCACTTCTGCCTCACAGCACTGGTGTCATGAGTTCGATTTCTGACCATGGTCTTATCTGTGTGGAGTTTGTATGTTCTCCTGGTGCTCCAGTTTCCTTCCACATTCCAAAAACATACTGGTTCGTTAATTGGCTGCTATCAAATTGCCCTTTGTCTCTCTCGGTCTGTATGTCTGTGTCTGTGTATATGTTACGGAATTTAGACTGTAAGCTCCAATGGGGCAGGGACTGATGTGAGTGAGTTCTCTGTACAGCGCTGCGGAATTATTGGCAATATATAAATAGGTGATGATGATCCTGTGCTTTTAGATTGTAAGCTCTCCGTAGCAGAACTCTCTTTCCTTCTGTCATCTTGTCTGTTCAAGACGTGTGTTAATGTATTTGCTTTTTGTATGTTCTTTATTCGACTTTGTTTTTCCAGTATTTATATTTTGCTTGTTCTTCAGTTAATTTTTATGCGTAATTCCCCACTGTAATGATGATAATACTACAACCGCTATCATTCTCTTCACATTGCTGATGAATGAGTTATATGCTTGTAATTGTAATGACACCTGAATGTGACTGGATTGTTGGGAGATAATGGACTAATGTGATAGGACGATTGTTGATCTTCTTCGGCATCTATTCTGACGTCTGTTTCTGATTAGACATCAACGTTTTATTTATTTTCTTATCTCATTTTAGTTGGCTACGCGAAGAACCAAGCCATCAGGCAGAGCTCGGGAGGTTACTTGTGTTTTTTGGATTCGGTGAGTACATTTACGCCCCCCTGTTTGTAAATCAATACATGTGAGTTAAAAAGGGGTTTCACCTTCGTATTGGTTTATTTCAGTAGTTTGGGAACACCCTCATGTAACTTTTACTAAATAAATGACTTTTTTTCTGCAACCTGATTCTGTTCTTTTTCTTTGTTCTTCTATCATCGGGCAGAGTTGTTTATCCCTGTTACCCGGGATACGTCACAATGCTGCTCTCTGGATACCGTTGTATTCCACGCAGCACGGCTGTGTCGTCTCCCATGGCAACAGAAGTAATCAGCTCTGCCCAATGATAGAAATACGTGGCTATAGAGCACAGAATCAAGGCAGAAAGAAATAAGTAAAAGTTAGTGGAGGGTACAACATCATCATCATCATCATTTATATAGCGCCAACATATTCCGTAGCGCTTTACAATTGGGTAGTCAACTGAAGGTGGGAAACCTGTTTAATGAAACAGTCAAATGAATTAGTTGTTTCAGGAGTTTGGACAAAATAAGGGATGTTTCTGAAAAGTGGTGTAAATGGAAAAGGTGCTGTTGCTGGTAGAGACGCACTGTTAAATATTAATATAGTAATCGCCACCTTGTACTGTTAGACCTAAAGTTTTGTGTGAAGTTCTTAAAGGCTGATTCAATTGTTTATGTAGTATAATAGTTTCTGGACTGTTAATTTAATGAGCTTATATTTTTTATGAAAAACAGTAATAACCACAGGGAATTAAAACAAGAAGCACACCTGCTTAGCACTATGTGTTAGAGAGAGACTTTATATATGATATAACAGGCACAGAAGTGACTGAGAAAATGCATGTTTTCCATCCATTGAATGTCCACCAAGCATAACGAAGTGTAAGTAAGGACCATTATAAATGTCCTTCGACAGTCTGATGTTTGGGTGCTGTGTTATCCCCCGTCCCCTTTACCCCGTGGGAAATCCCTCAGTTAAAGGACATAGTTTCAGAGGGAAGTTGTCAAATTCCTCAGCATCTCTCTAGAAGTGACAATTTAATCCCACACGGCAGCCCGCGAGGCTGTGTACACACAGCTCTCCTGTATGTCCACAGCTTCCAGTGTTCAACAGAAGCCTTTTCTCTGTGCCCGGGGCTTGACGAGGGTCAAGTGCGGAATCGGGACCAGCCCTGGTGAGGGGGCAACTGTAAGTGTGGGAGTATCCATCAACCTGAAGGACCGGACAGATAGTGTGTGTGTGTGTTAGTGTGTGTGTGTGTGTTATTTCTGCTGCTCAGTCTGTGCGAATGATTTATCCTCTGATTACCATCTATCAGTCTGACAGGCACAGGCTTCTACTATTTGTGTTCCTGCTAAGTGAGCCATTCATTCCTATTCCCAGCCTTTCCTGTTGGATCGGTCCTATGAACTCCGGCAGATGCTGAGCTAGTGTTCAGACTTATAATATACTAAGAACTGGTCACTGAAGTATGAGGTACAACCCACAAAATGGCTGCCTGCACGATGTACAGGTGACTGGTGCGCTTTAAATAGCATCGAAATCTTGTCAGGTGTAATGTGGGGGAAAGAGAGTTGTGTACCAGTATAGTACTGCTTTTCAGATTTTATTTTTTTCTGCCCTCATTTAATCAATTCCACCCTTTGACTTGGCATATGTGAAAAATTCAGCCAGATATTACTCGACGTAGTCTTACAGTAATATCATAATCATAGTTTATTTGATATAACTCCACTAATTCTGCAGCGCTGGAGTGTGGGAGGAAACCGGAGCACCCAGAGGAAACCCACTCAAACATGTGGAGAACATACAAACTCCTCACAGATAAGGCCATGGTTGGGAATCGAACTCGTGACCTCTGAGATGTGAGGCAGCAGTGCTAACCACTAAGCCACCGTGCAGCCATATCCTTGGTATAACAGCCTTTGCAGGGCCGGATTTACCACTAGGCAACCTAGGCAATTGCCTAGGGCCCAGCGGTCCCCAGAGGGCCCTTCCAGGGCCGGCGATGAGACCACCCTTTAAAAATGGGCCACTACTTATGGGACAGTGCTATATGCTTGCCCCCCCGGGCTAAAGTCTGCCAGCCAGCCCCTGAATAGGAGTATATGCTATGCTAAAAAACTATAGTGCTATGGATTTTTTCAGGGAGGGGGCCCCAAACCAGTATCTTGCCTAGGGCCCCATGATGTCTAAATCCGGCTCTGAGCCTTTGCCATAACATATTTGTTAAAGCTTGCAAAATGTTTGTAGTAATTCACAGCCTAAATTCTGCTGCTATAACCCAACAGAAACAAACCTTACTCAATGTCATTGTTATGCCACAATATGTTTTAGTGAGGTCAGATCTCCCATCTGCTATGTCTGTCCCTGTGAAATGTCATCTTTTATCTTTTTTTAAAAAATTTAAGTAGCCTTTGTATTTATTATTTAATATCCGTTATTTATATAGCGCCTACATATTAAGTAGCGCTTTACAGAGAATATTTAATCTTTCACACCTGTCCCTGCCCCAGTAGAGATTTCTCTATATATTCTCTTCCACACAGACACACACAAAAATGATATGTATTATGTAATATATTATAACTATTATGGGGAGAGCTTGTTATAGAATGCTGCTGTTGTCTGTTCATATTGGTCTGTGTGTGTATATTAGGGAATTTAGACTGTAAGCTCCAATGGGGCAGGGACTGATGTGAGCAAGTTCTCTGTACAGCGCTGCGGAATCAGTGGTGCTTTATAAATAGCTGCCGATGTTGTATCGTGTATTGTTCTATTTGCTGAGTTGACAACTGCCCGTAAATCTCACTAGCAGTTCTTGTTGCTTGCAATGTACTTATTGTTCAAAATTTAGTAATTGCAGTTACACTTATGTTTTGCAAAACCCTGTTTTTTTGTTTTTTTTTACATCGTTCTGCACCAGATTTCTGTCAGAAAAGGAAAGAGGGGATGGCATTGACTGCTGGAGAGAACATCTCACAACCAATCATATGTCATCCTCCTTGGCATTGATCACTTCTGTCATAGCAGGGCTCAGCGTTTACAGTGAGGTGTACATGACCAAGTAAATCCATGATATATACAGATATAAGTCAAAGCCTTTGTGTTAATGAAGTAAATAAAATAAATGGAGTAATTCTAGTCCGACATGCTGGCTTATCCTGACTTCTTTTTTAGAGAAAGCAGACTTTATTAACAGAGTGTTGCTTGGCAATCTTACGTCATTCTGGGACAGTGAAGACAAAGCTTGTGTAGATGGCTACTTTTCTATTTAACTGAAATGTCCAGTACAGACTGCAATTTTGAATTCAGGACACCTGTATGTTATAGCATGCAATTTGTGATGTGCATTGCTTTATTGTTTGAGCTTTTTGACCGAAGTCTGAACCATTGTAAACACTGTCTAACAGTTCGGTGTGGCTTTCGGTTTTTGCAGTGGAAGGAGAAATACTTAACTAAACTTTGCATTTTAACAGAAATGCAAGAGAAGTCAGGGTGTGATTTATTTTACTTTCATTCTTCGTATTCTTATTTTCCCCATAATGTACATTTTAAAGTGGATTTTAATCATATTCAGTTGTCCTGCCCCTGTGTCCACCAGGAGTACGTTGCACATGTGGTGTCTTGGGAGTCGTTTGAAAGTATTAGTAAACAATAGGGGGGCTTCTGGCAGAGGATTGCTCTGGGCCAGTAAAAATGTTTTGTGCAGCCAAACAGTATCCACACCATTGGGCAAAAGCTGATGGCCAGTCCATGTCCTACTTACCCTGACAGAATCTGTCTTTGTGAAAATTGGAAGATTTCAGTGTAAGTATTAAAAGTTATAAGTGAGGTGTTGCCTATACACACTGGAGGCCACCACTTCACGGGCTTAAGTAATATTTAAGAAAACAAAGCTTTTAAGTCAGTGCACTTGGGCGTTATGTAGGTGGATGTAGACCATACTTGCCAACTTTTCCTCGTTGGCTTCAGGGAGATCCCGGGGGAGGTGGGTGTGCGGGGGTGTGTATTGAGGAATTACATTATTTTGAGGTCTAAGATGACACAATATTTGCATCATTAAGCCCCACCTCATCTTATCTATTGCGGGGGAGAAAACCGGGAGGTTGCTCTGCTCTCCCGGAGGTCTCCCAGAAATGCGGTAGTCTCCCGGACATTCCGGGAAAGTAGGCAACTATGCGTTAAAGAAAAGCAGCTAATGAATCTCTAGAGACTGAAGTGTCTTTTACATTTCTGTCTCCATTACTGAAGTCATGTTGTCTTACCTGTCAGTCTTTGATTAAAATTTTGGTCTCCATGAAAATGGCCACCTCCATAGGCATCAATACATGGACATAGGACACAATTTCTGAACTGTGTCATCATGCCACAGATGGCGAAGCCAATCACGTCTTGTACTGGCTCAGCATCCGGGAGAATGCCAGACTCTTCAGGGAATGAGAGAGATCACCCCTATTTCAGGGAGTCTCCCTGACATTCGGGGAGAGTTGGCAACTATGATGTAGACTAATAAAGAGTTAATTAAGATAACCGCATTTGACTAGCGCACTTCAGCAAGCTGTGGCAGCTACGTAGGTAGCAGGTACACGAAGGCAACTGTACTGCACTTGGTCTACGCTAGTTCGCCCCTTCTCTCCCCAGTTCCGCCTCTCAAAGTGTAAGAAGTAGTCTGTGTAAGATGCATATGAGTCTGCAGGGACTTGCATGCAATTGGAGATCTTCACTGTTACGAATGTTGGTGCTCATTAAATAATATCCAGATAATTAATATTATTATTATTATTATTATTATTATTATTATTATTATTATTATTATTATTATATTAGTTGCAATGCTGACAAGCTGTTCTATATTCCCTGCGTTTTTAGTACATATATACCTTTTACATTTATATGTGATCACCCCCTGGCTAGCAAAATGTATGTATCTGGCAGGTGCAAGCCATGCTTCCCAAAATAGACCTAGTTATATGTATTTGGCCTCCTCCTTCTGCTGTGAAACACAACCCGCATAATGAGCCGAGTTATAAGCAAATCTCTAGATGACATCCGTTTTTTTGGACACAAATCACTTGGACGCATTATTCATTTGGAATGTGGCCCCTGACTTACTCTACAGGGGATAACTTGAACTGTGTCTGCCTGGCTTTCAGTGAATTTTCATTAAATTGAGTCTGATTCCACAGTTTGGGCTGTGTTTATGGAGGGGAGGCTGTGTTCTTTCATTAGACGGTCTTGCGTTATGGGGAGAAATAGCAACTCAAGCAAGTGGCGTCAGATTCAGTGCATAATTCCAGTCATTAGAATGGCGTCGGATTCAGTTCCTACCCTGTCGTAGGAATGAAATTGTTAGGAACTTATAAACGAGGGTTTGGGACAGCCTGCTGCTGTTGTGTTGTCGTGGCAACGCTGCCAGCGGTAATGGTCTGGAGTTCCGTGTCTATTAGCTGAGCGGAGAGTTCCGTGGCGCACCGTAGGGTTCTGTGTGTAGCGCACCATCTGGGTTTGGTGTGTACAGGGTGTGGGTGAGAGTAACTTTTTAAAAGAAGTGATGCACCAATTGTCCTTATAGTTGGTACCCGTTTAACTTGTGGTTCTTTGAGTTTTTGAGTCTGTGCTTGTAAACCAGTAGGTGAGAGTAGAAGTAAAAGGGAAAGGGGGATAAAGGTTGAGGGGTATGTGCTGTGGGGGGGCTTGTGTACCTCTGGTGCGATTATAGCTCAGGTCACTCTATTGCTCAGTGTAGTGTAGAAAAGAGGAAGGATATGAATGTTTATGGCTTTGGCGGTATAAGGATTGGAAAGCCGGGAGCAGTATGGGAGAGGAGAGGTGAAGTCAGTGAAGGAGGGTAGAGAGGTATATAGCTCTGGTAGTAAATCGCCCTGGTGGTCTAGGGTAATTAGTACAATACAGATATTTCCCAAATGTCTAGGGTAATGACTGTTGTACTCAAAGCCTCTTAGTTTGTACTCAGTGGCGCAAGATGACCACAGTGCTCCAGGGAAGGCCTTTCAGAGCTCATTGCCGCATCTCACCACCGATGCTCCCCAGTTTTGGAAGGTGTCCTGCCAGAGGGATGTCTCGGTGATATTGGCAATCTGTCATTGAGTCTACATGAGATGTTCAGTCGGCTCTCAATTAATTGCCCACCCTCCCAGAGCCACGCTGTTATTGAACCTATAGGAGTTAGACTGGGAGTTTGGTTTTTTTTAAACATGTTTGCGGGGGGTTCCCTTTTGGTGCTCCAATTTTCTCCCAGAGTCCAAAAACATTTAAGTTAATTGGCAGCCGGCAAAAATGGACCCTATATTGTGTGTGTGTGTGTGTGTGTGTGTGTGTGTGTTAGAGAATTTAGACTGTAAGCTCCAATGGGGCAGGGACTGATGTGAACGATTCAGTATTCTCTGTAAACTGCTGTGTAATATGGTGGCACTATATTAATAAATCTGTCCATTCTATTTGCATTGTAATAAGTAATTGTCTGGCATATGATGTTGGTAGGATTAGCTCGAGAGCCACTGTTTTCCTGCCTCGTACAATGTGTCCTGTTGTCTTCTAACATCCGAGGCTTCCTGCACCATCGTTCTTTCCCCCCCCCCTCCTTATATCCACACTTTTAATGAAATATTTTGCTATTGAATAATGGCCATGATATAGTCCCGGCTTTGTTGACCTGCCGTTTCCAAGTCAAACAAAAACTGGGCGACTAAACACTTTTACGCTGAAGGATGGCATTTTGCTTGGTGTGAGAATGAGCTCAGAGCTGTTTGGTTTGGCAACAGCTGGGTCTGTTAAATGCAGCTTATTAATTTAGACCGTTTGAAAGATAGAAAGTTATTTGTGCACTGCTTCTTGCAAAAGAGATTCTCACCCTTCGCAGCCCCCCTTAGTCCTCGCTCGGCAGTGCCTGGGGCTCCCACTAGAACAGGAGTAGCGAAAGGGGGGGGGGGTGAAGGTAATTTCTTCCTTGATTGTCCGCATCTGAAATTTTTTAAGTTACTAACCTGAAAGTTTGTTTTCTTTCTACACACTGCCCATTTGTTGTTCTTGGCTGAACCACTCCCTTTAATGATACCCCAGCCCTGCAGGCATCTGCAAAGCTTTTGAAATATCACCAAGAAGGTGGAGGATTGCAAATCCTGCTCCCAACAGGGTTCATTTTAATAAAATCTATAGGAGAATTTTGCAGAAACTTCTGTTATTGTACACGGACAGGAAATGTCTTTGGAAATTACTTTATTATCTTTTATTTGTAATGCGTCAACATATTCTGCAAAACCTACACAGCGCAGAGCTAGAACCAGCAAACATTGGTTATAGTAGAGGAATATAACCTGAGACAGATGGAATCGAGGTCAGTGACACTAAAGCTTTCTAAGACTGAATTTGTTTATTGATGCAAAAGTGACAAGTTCATGTGTTTTAGCAACGGAGCAGCGATCTGTATTAACGTATAGGGATGTAGGATTCTGAGTGTCTGGGTCATACAAGTCGTTTGTTACTGGTCTCAGAAACAAGGCTCTGTGGTAGTGTTGGAGGTGTAAGTGTTTAGAAGGGTAGTGTTGACAATGCGTTCAGGAAAGGGGAGGAAGGTTAGGGCCTCTGAGCAGGGGAGAACACTCCAGAAAGTAGCTAGGAGTTTTCAGTTTCGAGGAGTTATCAGCTGATACAGGATAATAAAGCGCTACGGAATATGTTGGCGCTATATAAATAAATGATGATCATGAACGGCAGAGAACCAAGAGTAGAAGGAGACAAGTGAGAAGAAAGAGAGGCATATGTCACGTTATAGAGGGCTTCGTAGGTGGCAGAGAATTAGTGAAGCGATTAATAATAGCTGCTTTTAAAATTTGATTGCAGTGGCGCTAACTTAATTATGGGATGTCCAATTAATAAAGGTAATAAGGGCATGGCTTAGTGAGGGCATGACATAGTATTTTACCAGTTTTCTTAGTAAGGCAAGAACTGATGCAGGAGATGTTTTGAGCCTCGGAATTTGAAAATGGTTTGAACGTGAGAAAGACGAAGCGGATGCAAAAGTGACCACTACACAATGGGCTCATGGTGTGGAAGTGATCAGATCACTATGAGATTATAGTAAAAAGTGGTAATGCCAATTAACAGGCGGAGGGGTTTCTTAAATGTCCCAGTTATGAAAAACTAATATCTTGCGTCACACTTGACCCAACATGTGCAAATGCACGTTCTCTCTGGGGTCCGGCTATGGGTAGACATTGAATCTGCATACTTCAAACTTGCCACTATCTCATCTATGAATCCTCCCTCAGTGAAGGTGTCGGGATCTCACAACGTTGGCTTTCTGGTGTCATCTGTGAGATGATTATTATTATTATTATTATTATTATTATCATCGTTTAGTTGTTAGGCACCACAAGATTTCCGCAGCACCGTACACAGAACAAACAGTAGACTATACAGGGTGAGACAGTACAGAACAATAAAAAAAAAAAATACCGAAACTCCAGGCAGGCTAATGCAGTAAAGTCGGAGCAGAAGAACAGGTATGGAGACGAGGGAAGAAGGCCCTGCTTATACGAGCTTCCATCCTAAGGGAGGGTAAACAAAACAGGCACAAGGGCAGCCAGTTGGGGGAGAAAAAGGGGGCCGGGAGGAGAGAGGGGAGAACGAGCGGAGAAGATGAGGGGGTTAAGTGGATGGTTGGTAGGCTTTGAGGAACAGGTGAGTTTTGAGTGCCCGTTTGAAGGAGCACAGATTAGGAGAGAGACGGATGGAGCGAGGAAGGTCGTTCCAGTGAAGTGGGGCCGCACGGGAGAAGTCTTGCATTCTAGAGTGGAAAGTGGTGATGAGAGTGAAGCAGAGGCGGCGGTCATTGGCCGAGCGCAGGGAGCGGGCAGGAGTGTGAATGGAGAGGAGGTTAGAGATATAAGGGGCAGTAGACTGGGAGAGAGCCTTGTAAGTGGTGGTAAGGAGTTTGAAAAGGATTCTGTAGGGGAATTGGACCCAGTGTAAAGAAAGACAGAGAGGGGAGGCGTAGGAGGAGCAGCGTGAGAGGAAGATGAGTCTTGCAGCTGCATTGAGTATAGAGCGGAGGGGGGCAAGGTGGGAGTGGGGGAGGCCAGTAAAGAGGAGGTTGCAGTAATCGAGGCGGGAGATGATGAGTGCGTGGATGATAGTTTTGGTGGCACCTGATTGTACCTGTAAGACCGTCAGCCTTTTACCCAACAGCATAAAGACACTTGCGATCCATCACCTCTTTCTGTGTACTCTGAACTGTCATTGCCTTGATGCCTATTTATGTTAATTGTTCTATAAGTTAAACAAGTTTTTCTTAAATGTTGCCAGGTAGAGTGTTTAATCAGAGATGAGAGAGAACTAGAAGTCTGGGTTAAACAATTAGCATATGCAGATCTAATACTATCAAACTTTTCATGTTTAGCCAACTAGGCCATTGTTATACTAGGTCCCTGGATTAGACTCCTAGGCACCTTCTCCACAGGGAACCAACGGTCCCCAACACTCAGGTTTAAGTCTTATCATTTTCCCATGGATCACAATCTGACGACCACCCTTAATCCACCCACCACTGTGGGAATACTGAAAGGGATATATCCTGTGTTGTTGACTGTTTTGGTGTGTTCTTGGATTAGTACTAGGAACCGCGCTTCTGTCACATGTGTGCGTTGTACCTGCAAAGAATCGCATCTGTCTGGTGATTGTATATCCGCATCTCTATTCTGCCATCTACGGTATAAACCGCATATTGGTTGAAACAATCTGCCTAGGTGATTTCGAGGAACCCACTAAGACGTACGGTCCTCACACCCACCCACCCATCTGATATCACTAAGTGGATGGCAAAAAATGTCCAGTTTCGCAATGATTTTGAAATATATAATAGTGCAAACGCTGCAGATGTCAGCCATGCTTGAGGCACCTACTTTGTAGATCTGGAAGTATGTTCCTGTTTGATAGGACAATAAATAACAGTCAAAAGAATTTCACGTGTCAGCAGTATAGAACATTAAATAAAAGCCAGTGTTCCATCCTTCCTCCATTAGTTCATACAACATGATGAGGGAGCAGGTCTGGGACACCAGATAGACAAGAGGTCACCACCCCCCACTGTCTGCATCACATCTGGCCCTGCTTACGGCAACCTCTGCTAGGACTGAAAACCAAACACAGACCTTTTCCATTCTGCCATCTCTCAGCATAGCGCGTGTCTGTCAGGAAGAGTGTTTGCAATTAGCCAGTTCCTATGCATCCGATATATATGCTTTTTGGGATCGATTTACAAACACACCTGCAGTGTAACAAACCATTTGATGGCAGATAACCGACCGGACTTAGCCGTATATATTTTACCACCTTGGCATTGCTAAACATTTATTGTAAACTCCTATTCAGTCCAGTTCCTCATAGGAAATGGTAATTCATTTTTTTTGTATGTGTGAGCAAGCCTAATCTTGAGTATTACTGCACATACACTGTTTACTGGTTTATATATAAATTTTTATTTTGGACTGTTCAGTTATACAGTTCTCCTTCCCTTTTTGTGCACGTTTGTTTATATTTTATTTTTTTTACCTATATATGCTTCTGAGCATGTGGCTTATCTATAAGAGCTATCGTGGCAATGATGAGACCAGCATGTAGTTCATAACCAGAAGCCGTATGAAAGCACAATGAGATTTTCAATACGGTGACACTCCCAGATGTTGGAGATCCACAGTTCTGGTTACTGAAGGGTGAGGAAGATCCCGCTGGCCTAGCTTGCACATGGGTAGTGGGGGATGGACATGGGGCAGACATATGACTATAGGGGGGGGAGGGCTGTTTGCGGCGCCCTTGCAACCCAACATGCTGCATTAACTTGCTGGCTGCTGCACATGCGCCCCCTAATACAAATAAAAGTGCATATAAATATGATTGGAGATTCCTTACCCCGTAGTAGGCCTCAGTGTGCGCGTCGTGGCCATGTCCTTCGGCACCTCGTGTTGAGTTGAATCTGCCCCTTAGTCTCTGGACCGGTTGGCCATCTTGCTATAACATTTTAAAATGTGTTTTTTTTTATTTCTAATACAAAGGGCTTTACAGAGAAACCTCTCGCCAGGTTCCGTATTCCTATTTTATGATTTTATGTGCATATTGGATACTGTCTTGTGGGCCGCACATAGATGAAAAAACGGTGCTCTTCTGTGGCCTTGTTTGGCGGGGAGAGGCAGCCCTTGTAGAGTAGCCCAACTAGGCTCCTGAATCGAGCTGCTTTATGCACTATGCTCTCTCCTGGGCCGCCTCCTCTTACATGCCCTCCTGAGCCGGTGAGGACACCTCCAGGGAGCATAGCACATTCTGTGCCCTGACTCGGGAGCCTAGTCAGTCTAGTTTACCAGCACTCTCCAGGACAAACGGCAGAGAACCATTTTTTTCCACCCTTGCATCCTATGCAATGTATTGGGTTAGGCGCCTTTTCTGCCAAAGGCAGATGTATGTGGCAGAACGCATAGGAACATATAAAGACCTCTGTTATATCTGAGACTCCCAACTTTGAGGAGAAACTTCCCAGGCCGAGGCTGCAGCTTTGTGATCATTTACACGTTGGCCTGAAACACACAACTATTGTGCTGTATTTGTACTCGCTGGCATTTTTTATTATTGAATATTACAAACTGTAACATCAAACAGTGGGAGAACAATGCTTTGTCTTTGCTCCAGGTTAACCTGCTGCAGCCTCTCTTCCCCCTTCTCTGATCCTGATATATTCTTTGGCTCCTGAGAGATCCTTAAATTGCATGGTCATGTGCCCCACGGAAGTTTCATTAAAACCTGTCGTCTTGTTTGCTCTGCTCCATACAAACACAGTGTGTATATTTACTATAGGGTATAAAGGTCGCTTTGTAATGCTTAGTTGCTCAGTATTGCCATTGCTTTGTAAATACCCAGGAACCTCTGAGTTCATGGATATCCTGCTTGTACATAGGTGTGTCAGCTTAAGCAGCTTCTTACGGAACTACCTGTGCACAAGCAAGATGTGTGTTCTGGGGTTGCCCAGATCCTGGTTACTTCCCATGCTTTACATAGTCAAAAATAATACCACCCCCACCCATCAGAAAAGCAACAAAAAAATACTTCTGTAATAAAAGTAACTTGTAAAATACATAAAATTTACTAGAGGAAAAGAAAAACTCAAACTCCACTAGACCATACGTCTCAATAAAGCCCCCGCGGGGATAGATGTGTGCGCCTCTATGAAGGGGCAGTGTGCCACCAGAGGAGGTGTGGTCATGTCATATGGCTCTTCGTGGAGTTTCAGCCAAGTAGAAGGCATTACTGTAAAGCCATGACAACATGGCGCCTTGTAGTTACAGATATTAGGAGAGGTGGAGGAGATTTAAGAAATACAAGACAAACCGAGTCATTGGGGCTGACCGATAAAAGGACATAGTGACATAGCTGAAAAAATATAAACTGAAACAGACAAAATATAGGGCATTAGAAAACAATGCAGTGGATAAAAGATCAGCGCTAGCCTAGAAAATGTATAAAAGTAAGTCAATGTTTGTAAATCTAAAAAGTCCCCTGTAAGCAGGAACCATTCATTATGGCTTCTAATAGTTGCAGCAACCTGCAGGGATGAATGCTACAAACGATTTACCAGGAGTTACCACGACACACACAGTATAATGGGGGCGTAGAGATTCCAATAGATCAAGTGCCCGCAAAACTTCATTTACAAGATAAGCAAGTAAGAATATGCATAAAAATAGAAGTAAACCTATACATACATATAAAAAATATGTGAACAAATAAAATACAATATAAAAATAATATTCCATCAAGTCATTAAGATCATAGCAATCACTAAAACTGATTGTATTCAGGCTATATATCCAATAGGTTTCTCTTAAGTGATGATCTCCCATTGGTTTCATTTTAATAAACTCTGTACCATGTACTTTTAGAAAGACTGGATCACGTTTATGATGCTCAGAAAAGGGTCCATCTTTTTGGTGTGTATTGGTTTTCTATTTGACATGTCATTAGTGTTCATACAGATGTTGATATGCATAGCTGAGCATGATAATTACCTGGTTCACGTGGTCTGATTGCTGGTGGGGAACAGCCTGATCAGTGTTCCAAAGGATCATCATCATCATTTATTTATATAGTGCCACTAATTCTGCAGCGCTGTACAGAGAATTCACTCACAACTCACATCAGTCCCTGCCCCATTGGTGCTTACAGTCTAATTTCTCACACACACACACACGTCAATTTGATAGCAGCCAATTAATCTACCAGTATGTTTTTGGATTGTGGGAGGAAACCGGAGCACCCGGAGGAAACCCACGCAAACACGGGAAGAACATACAAACCCTGCACAGCTAAGGCCATGGTCGGGAATCAAACTCATGACCCCATTGCTGTGAGGCAGAGGTGCTAACCACTAAGCCACCATGCTGCCCATAGGATGGACACATGTATGAATCAGTCAGAACTGAGAGTAACACTGCCCCTGTAGACCATTATCGGCTGTAGCTGATTGGACAAGACGCCTCCTACTGCGTCCTGTCCACAAAGCTGTGACTCCGTGAGCAACAGCTGCTGGATGTTATGAAGTGACAGGAGATGGGCGATAGGGATTCTATTTGTTTTAGGAAAAAAGTTGGTGGATTCTGGAGTTGTCCTTTTAAATCAATAACCTATTTTTCTTCTCACCATAGAAAACGAAGTGCTTACATGTGTGAACTTTATAACTTGAAGCAAAGAAGACAAATCTTGCTATTATTAGTTTTGTGCTAACAAGAAGAAAAAAAACTTCTCCACATTTCAGGACTAATCGAATTCCAGCAGGATACACTGACTGACTTGAACCCTATTTGTCTTTTGTACTTAAACATACGATTGTTGTTTTATGTTATTATACCTCTGGCCATCTCTTTCCCGCGCAATAACAAAAAGCCACTAATTGTCAGACTGTTTAGTCTTGGAGCGGCGATAATGTAACAATAGTTGGACTGGTTTGACGAGATGTGCATGGAGTTCACAGTCTTAGCCTTGAGCTCTTGTATCCCACGTTACTCATTAGAAGCGGACTTGTTACACTGTGATCCAGGCCCTGCCATGGACGAGAAGCAGCAGTTGTTGGGAGTCTCATTCACCTTATCTGCAGCCTTGGGAAAAAAACACTAATTGGTTGGGCTGCCTAATGATCTCCTGCCCGTCCCTCTGTACAGCTGCACAGACACCTTTTGCATAGCAAGGTCACTGGGGAACCGTTCTCATCCTACCCGGACCTGTGCTTGCGTCATATCCCACCGTCTGTTCATGCGAGAGCTTTCATGGATAGACAACAGTGTATCACAGTTCACTAGTTCAGCTAAAGAATTTGGCGTGAAATCCATGTGCAGGAAAATACGATCCCAGATATAGGGGCACATTTATCAATATTCACATAAAGTGAAAAGTAGTTTTCAATCCTTATCGCAATGATAAGGATTGAACTACTTCTCACATTTATGTACAGTCCTGCACAGAAACAGCAGTTCCGAAAAACTGCTGTTTCAGTGATAAAAAAAATCATACTTACCCCCCTCTTCGGAAGCGCTGTCTCCGGGTCTTCTATTCACTTTTCAATTGCGCATGTCCAGTTCCAAGAACTGGACATGCGCACACAGATCCCCTCTCTGTCGTTGCAGAGAGAGAGCGCTGAGTGACAGGGAGGGATCATGTGATCCCTCCACACATGCGCTGCCCAGCTCTGCTCTCCGGAGCAGAGCTGACAGCATTAGATTTCCTCAATTCGGATGATGTACGCCAGCTGGCGTACATTAACATGACAAGTTCCCGAAAAAAATGTTTTTTCGGGACTTGTTAGATTGCGGCCAGGAGCAGTCACCATTCTGTTGAATGGTGACTGCTCCCAAAAACGAAGAGGAATGCAAAGCAGCAGATATCCATGATATCTGCTGCGATGCCCCCTTAATAAATTTGCGGAGGACACTGTGGGACCTTAATGACCCGTTAAAAGCACTATCGTGCTTTATTAAATATGCCCCATAGCCTCATCTTGGTTTCTGATACTGTGTTGATTTCATACACACGTGATAAGGTATGACTTCATGTGCACAGCCATATGACTAATCATATAAATGTAGGTAGCAGAGGCAGCGGTTTTTGGGGGGTAGAAGTTCAGTCCTAAACACACTTCATTTCTTTCTTGCTGTAGAGGAGCAGCAATAGATGGTAGTGATCATCATCGTCATCGTCATCGTCATCATCGTCATCTATTTATATAGCGCCACTAATTCCGCATCACTGTACAGAGAACTCGCTCACAACAGTCCCTGCCCCAATGGAGTTTACAATATATATCTCCTAAGCTATAGACATCCAGGCCAAAAGAGACTAAGGGCAATTTAATAGCAGCCAATTAACCTACCAGTATGTTTTTGGAGTGTGGGAGAAAACCGGAGCACCCGGAGGAAACCCACCCAAACACGGGGAGAACATACAAACTCCACACAGATAAGGCCATGGTTGGGAATTGTACTCATGACCCCAGTGCTGTGAGGCCGAAGTGCTAACCACTAAGCCACTGTGCTGCCCACATGATAGGTGATAGGATAAGTCATTAGTAATAGCCAGAACATACAATTGATGGTGTCGTGGGTTTATATTTGGGCAAAATGCACCAGTCATCTACGCCCAGTACTGTTACGAGCCGTGGCGGTACTCACAGCTGCCGCGGCTCGCTTCTGGTGCCCTCTGGCGTCCCGGCAACGTCAGACGCCAGCTGTAGTAGTGCCGCGTCCCGGCGGCTGGGGACAGCCGGGCGCGTGCGCAGAAGTATACACAAGCCTGTGGGCTAATTAAGTTTAGCATTATTAATCAGCAGTGGCTGTAGGTGACTTCAGAGCTAGGCTCTGATTGGCTGACACTGGTATTTAGGGCAGTGAGGTCTGAAGCCTCACTGCCGGTTATAGCGTTCCGTTCACAGTACTGCTGCCTGCTTCTGAGCCCTGTTGGTGTTTAACCTCTGTTCTCTCGTATATGACCCCTTGCTTGGATTTGGACCCTGCCTGTTTGCTCGTGACCCTGACCCTTCTTGCCTGTATCTTGGACCTTGCTACTGTGCCTGTGACCTCTGACCTCGGCCTGTTTATTGGATTCACTGTCTGCTGCCGGCCCTCGACCCTTGCCTGGACTTCTCTCCACTTTCCCGGGTTCTCCCCAGCCGGTGCACATTTCACGACCCTCTGTTAGTCTGCGGCCAAGTCTGTCCCCACCACTAGGGGTTCGGAGCAGACTCCGGGTTTTGTTGTACCGGCTGGAGGGGTTCCTAACAAGTACATGCTGTTTTCAGGGCAAAACCAATATTCATGTGAATGCACCAGTACACTAAGAATTTATGACCTCACCGAGCCACATGGGATTGGTAGTCTGCGTTCCCGATGATGTTATTAGTTCATAGTGAATGAGGGTGCATTCTCATCTGTGTTGTTATAGCCAACACAATGATTGCCTCTAGTGCGTGCTTAAGTTGTAGATGCATTGGGCAGACTAGGTGGATCAAGTGGTTCTTATCTGTCGTCAAATTCTATGTTACTGGTAGACTGTGCCGCGTAGCTCTTCACCGATCCATCTGTCTGAGCCCAATGTACAAATATTATGTGAATAATAAATATCTTAATAATTACCAGACATTCACCAAGGATTGCTGTGCAAAAGTATGCAATCTATCATTCACCCTTTCAGCTATTTTCAGGCTAAGAAAGTCTGGCTACAGTGTCCATTAATGGGACTACTGTTGGGTAGTCTGCTGTGCATAGGGAAGAAATCTTCCTCCCCGTGAAGGGATATCTTCAGTTCTGATAAGCTTTCAACACTTTTACTTTTTATATGTGTGAATATTATTAGTAGCTTTTCTATAGAATGTTAGGTTAGCACTCGACAATCTATTTTACTATCATGGTTCATGTTTGAAAATGTGACTCCTAATGATAGGGGCCAGCTGGAGGGGTCAATACACAATCAACCAATCAGAAGTGGCTAGATAGTGCTCCACATCTAAATATGTCAGTTACGTGGCTGCACCCCTTACTGCACTCCACCTACACTTCCCACGGCTGTTTCGCCCCTCCGGGACGTAAGTGGACACAAGTCAACAATGTGCAGGCATCTAGATATGGATGTGTGCTTATGCATTTTGCACGTAACTGAGCCCCAATGTTTGTAAGTCATTTTTATTCTAGTTGGGTGATATGAATTAAAATCCTCTCCTCTTAACAACCATTGTCCATGGTTTACACCACCAATTTAGTAATTAATATCCTTAGTGCAATATTAACTAGTTTATTTGTCTTAAATTAACTATATTAAAACTGTGCATGCTTGTATTAATATAGTTAAAGTGGGTTGATTACTACTTTCTGGACATGACAATCTTCAAACCTCAAACCCCAACGGGTCATGATTTCAGGATTTCTGTCTGTAGAAAGAGGTGGGATAATTTCTGACTCAGGGAAATAGATCAACTCACCTATGCTTGATTAAAGGAATCCTGAAAACATGAACTGTTGCCAGCCCTTGAGGACTGGGTGTATGGCACTTAGAGAGCTGCAGTTGGAATCTCTATTGCTTTTCTTCTTCCTCATTCTCCATGTCTTGTAACTGTTGTGGTGTAAAACAGTAGGTGTCTATATTATCACTAATTATAACACAGTAGTATATTTAAAAGTTGGGACGTTATTTTTTTCTTATATCCGTTTTCCCATATTAGTGCCCCATAACCTATATATTAAGTGTTCGATGACTTTATCTTTGTTGGTTGTGATGATGCATGCGAGAGATTAATGGCACTGTACAAATGGCCATTTATGGTTACTTTCGTGGCATTGTAGTGTGCCAGCGTTGAAAAGGAGATAGATAGCAGTTGTAAAACATTTTGTTTTCTCATCCTTCCTGAGTATTCTTTTATTTCCATGGAGAATCCATTATATGACTCAGATATTTTCAGACATCTGCAGATTTGATCCAGAGAACTAATCTGGGGCTTGGCGGCTCTATACTTTTCCTGTCATGGTCCCACCATCCCACAGCTTACAGGCCAGAGGTCTGACTCACCAGCTCTGTACTGGACAGCCTGCTGTTATTTCCCCGAGGGGAGCTGGTCTTCCAAACTCTCCACCTCCAGTGATTTGTTTTTCTGTAGGTGTGGTGAGGAAAATGTTGTGAGCACTTTACAGTCACACAGTTTGTTTTTGGTCAAGGGTTAGGTTCAGCCCCCCCCCCCCCCCCCCCGTGCTGTTGACCAGTTGATTTGGCCATTTTAGACGGGCTCAGGGTAACTGAGATCATGAAGTTATCAAACTCTCTTATTTTTTAATTTGCTTTACATTTTTGAAGAGGTAAATGATATGTATGAGCTACTTTAATCAATCAGAATATTAGGAGTCACTAAACAGTTTTTTAGGCAAAGGCCACTAGTTACGTACTTACGCTAAGGTATCAGACATCCAAGTTGACATCTAATAACTGTAACACGTTTTCAGACAGTACTTCATTCACAACACACGTTTTCCTAGTGATCAGTGAAGTGATGACATCAGAACTTGCTCCTTTATATAGATATTATTCACAGCAATGTGTGTATGTATGTATGTATGTATGTATGTGGGACAGCACGGTGGCTCAGTGGTTAGCACTTCTGCATTACAGTACTGGGGTCTTGAGTTTAATTCCCGACCATGGCCTTATCTGTGTGGAGTTTGTATGTTCTCCCCGTGTTTGTGTTGGTTTCCTCTGGGTGCTCCGGTTTCCTCCCACACTCCAAAAAACATACTAATAGGTTAATTGGCTGCTATCAAACTGACCCTAGTCTGTATGTCTGTGTATGTTAGGAAATTTAGAATGTAAGCTCCAATGGGACAGGGACTGATGTGCACGCCTTAGAGCAGACCTGGCCATTCTGCGTCTGTCCAGGTGTTTGTAAAACAACAAGCCCCAGAATGCTTTGCCTGTAGATAGCCAGCCAATAGCTGGCAGGGTATGCTGGGACTTGTAGTTTCAGCATGACACATGGAGAGCCACAGCTTGGCCCGGCCTGCCTATAACTTAAAGAAAAAGTAAATGGATGCTGAAGTAGATAGGCTGTAATTTTATTGTGTGCTGAGCCTTGTTTCTTTGTTTGAAGTTGTATGTGATGATTAAATAGCGGTACTTGGTTTACATCTCCATCAGCTGCACCAATATAAGACGTGGAATTTTTTTAGTGTCAGGTTCTATGAGCACCAGGCTTCCTCTCTTCTAACACTGTACGGAGCCTTCCCGAGCCTACGAGGCTGATTACAGAGCGTTCGCTTGCTCTTTATTCAGCCAGCGTTCAGTGTGGACCATGGATGGTTAACGGTATCCTGCACTTATACCAGGACCGGCCTGGCTGCCTCTTTTTAACTATCCAGGATGTGCAACATTTTCTAACAAAGCGGACGCTAGAAATGCATAATCTGAAGATGTAATTTCATCCGGATGGTTTAAAGCAGCGCTGACAAATCACTTAACCTTTGCTCTTGTGGTTTGTGATGTCACTGGTGTTTCCCGCACCCCTCAGCAATGACATCTGCACTCTGCCAGTGCCTGAGTTTCCGCCGACAGCTGGCTCCATCCTCCTGCCGCCTCGTCCTCCGAAAAGTTGAAGCGCTGCTATTATTATTTTTCTGCTGAGTAGTTTTATGGAAGTTTTAACACTTGTGAAACTTTGTTATTTGCCATGGACACACATTAAAAGACACTCTGTTTGTTTCTTCCTCTTTTTGTATGACAATAGTGCCAGGGTACATTCTAACTCCATCATTGGGACACTTTGTGCTGTAGTGATGTTAGTGGTTTTGTTGCATAAGAGTTTTTATTGTCTCTTAAATTTGTCATAATGATATTTTTATATAGCGCTTTTCTCTCAAAAGAACACAAAGCACTTTTCATTTACAGAAAAAAAACACATTCTACATACAAAAAACCCAAAAACATATAAAGGTTGAACAGAAAAGAGATCTAAGCATTGGGTATCATGAAAGTAGGGGGGCAATAGTGAAACGCGTGAGTCAACAGGTAAGTGTTGAGTCTTTTGGAGGGTTCTAGAGAATGCGCTTCTTGGACTGTGTGAGGCACCGAGTTTCAAGAGTAGGAGCCACAAAGCTAAAAGCTCGGGCCCCAAATGAAGTATAGGTACCGTTAGTAGTCCTTCATGTCCTGATAGAGGGAAACTATTGGGCGTATTAGGAATCAGAAGCTGCTTCATGGACCCTGGTTACGGAGGGCTTCGAATGTCATAAGCCAATTTTGAAACAGATTTACAGGCGGCCGGTGAAGGGAATGGACAACGGGTGTTATGTGTGTAAAGTATGTGTATAACAAACTTGAATTTAGCATGATTTCAGCAATGGGAGAACTCAAATTCACAAACCATCTTGGCTGGTGTGTGGGACAGTCCTAACTCTCTAAAACTGAAAAATAAGGCAATTTTTTTTTTTTTATGTACATTTTCAGAACACAATGTGGGCAATTTTTGTTTCATGCACTTTGTGCCTTGTTTCTCCATATATTAGCCTTAGCTAAGGTAGTATAAGATCTGTTTAAACTCTTTGGGCTTGATTCATTAGGGAAAGTAAAGCAAAAAAAAAAGAGTAACTTTGCACCTTTGCAAAACCATGTTGCATTGAAGGGGAAGGTAAATTTAAAATGTGGGGACAGATTTATAGTTGGGGTAGGGCATGTCCTAGATCAACTTTAAATTTTAGTGTAAGAATAAAGCTATTAAGGATTTGTGTGCTACATGAAAAAACAGGCAGTATTTAACTTATGTGCAAAATAATAGACTCCTCTACTCCGCTTGCATTGTCACATGGTTTGCCCAGGAGAAAACTTACTCCTTTTTTTTGCCTTACTCTCCTTAATGAATCAGGTCCCAATTGTACAATGTCCCCTAGTGGCCAAATGATCATGAAAAATTGTAGCTTGTCTGTTTGGATACATTAAACAATAAGGTTTCAACAGAACGTCTAGCGGACATGTGAGAACCATTGTTCTACTCAATAGAGAGGACCTGTAAGGCACAAAATAATAAAACAATACATTGCTGTAATACAGAAGCAGATAGTTACTCTACTAGTGAGAACATACAAATAAGAAGCATTGACAAAAAAACTGAAAGCCTTTATGCTGTATATAGCTAAACATGTCTTCCAGTGTTTCCCAAACACAGTCCTCAGGGACCCCTAAGAAGATCTTCCAATAGGGTCTATATTTCATTAATGACCCCTGCTATATCATACATCATTTTATACGATATCTATCAGCCACGATTGCGGTAAAGAAGCCCAATCTATCTCATCAATATAAAGGATTTCATTAAATCCCCTGGGAAATACTATCAAAGAACATTTCTATTTACTTATGGTGGCTCAGAAACTCTAAGGCAGGCCTGTCCAACCTGCGGCCCCCCAGATGTTGTGAAACTACAAGTCCCAGCATGCCCTTCAAGCTATCAACTGGTTGTCTACTGGCAAAGCATGCTGGGGCTTGAAGTTTCACAACACCTGGAGGGCCGCAGGTTGGACAGGCCTGCTCTAAGGGATATCCCCATTTTTTCAATGCCAATTGGTCTGGACATTTTTGACGTCTATATCTATGAGCAGGACATTTTTCATTTATTGAGGCTCAAGTGCATATATATTCTTCAAATAGGATTCATGTGAGGTCTTATTGGCTTATATTTTAAACCATTTATATGAAGCTGTATCCATCTGGTCACTTTATATATTGTGCCATTTTTTTGGTATTCTTACATTCTTGTCATTGTGAATATATTCTGTATACCCATTTTCTACATGCATATGTTTTGCTATTGTTTTGCTATAAATATATCTATAACAATTACATTAAATATTATATTCGGTGATCCTGCGCAACTCTTTTTCTCTTTTTCTGTTATATTTGTATGGAGGTTTGGCACTACCTCCTTTTTGAGTTGCTACATTTGATACCGAGGCTTTTAGGTTTATTAGAGGTATTTTTAATATTAGCGCCAGAGACTTTCTTTGATTGCTTTATGCATTCAGTCTGCGTGGCCGGATCACTCCCAGCTTACACTGGAGCCTGTTGCTGCACATGCAGGACGATATCTCTCGCCTTCTAAATAATATGATTTACATTGCAATATTGGGACAATCGCTCTAGATTTGCCAGGTTATGAAGACCAGCAGATGTAATGTTTGTTGTTGGGGATCAGAGACCTGGGAACACACTACAGTGTTTTCAGCCGATTATCGGGACAATCAAACGCTAAACAAACGTTCACATTAATGTGTACACTGCAACGATGAACCATTATTGTTCCAAAGCTCATCGTATCGCTTCATTGGATTTTTAAACCGGACTAAAAATCTCGTTCAACGATGGAACAATGTCGTTCCAGTCCTGCAGTGTGTATGCGCTCAGGACCGGCAGTGCCCATAGATCTCTATGGAGTGTGCAGAGTCACCATCTTTTTAGCAGATGGTTATGACAGATGAACAGCGCAGATCTGAAGGTAGAACGTGTATAGTGTGAGTCGGCATGCTGATCGGGTCTTTTTTTTTAAAATTTTCCTGTCCTTTGTAAAATCGTTAAAGAGAGAAATTTTCTGTAGTGTGTACCCAGCTTAACCCCAGCATATAAGTTAACTAACCCTCAATAAACCTGCTGAAGGTCACTGCAAAGTCAGTGCAAAACATGGCTTAGTGACACGATTATCTATCTCAATCAACGACTTCCTCAAATAATATCTGTCACTTCTGCATTTCACCAGCCTTATCTACGTGCCAGGGACACTATCCTCAACATTTACTTCTTTTACAGAACTTGTTTGTGCTAATAAATCAGTTTTCGTTCAAACGGTATTGCTTGATTTTATTGGAATAACAAACCCCTACATCTAGTATACAGAAGTGGCGAGATAAAATCACTTTTACTACCACAGCACGTTATATGCCAACGTTTTGGGATCTTATCAGAACTGATGATATTTAAGGTAAAGTTGTTCATAGGGGATCCTTTTAATTGGATTCTGACCTCTTATAACCTAATCTTGAATACTTTTGGTGCATAGGGAAGCTTAAAAATAAGGGATTGTTGAAGTGTGATTAGTAAAAAGAAATAATAAAAAGAAAATATAGACATGGTGATATAGTTACCATATTAGTATGTATCAATTTGTAATACCATCTCCATGATAAACCTTTCATACACCTGGTCACCCTTCCAAACTAGAGGAAAGTAGGTTCCATCTGCAGCACAGAGTTCCGTATAGTGAGAGCCATGGCTATAGAATGGACTGCCAAGAGATCTGGTGCTGGCTGATATTGGGGACACTTTCAAAAAAATGTCAACATTTTTTTTAAGCATGAATTGTATAATTACAACCAGGTGCAGCTTTAGAATGCCACCACCCAATTAAATCTCTTGACTTGTCTTGTTTTCTATCTGCAGGATGATGTCATGATGCCACAGCGAATCAGACTGCAGTATGAGGTGGCACGTCGTCTTCCACAGAGCGTGAGTATAGCCTTTTACATCGCTCAGTATTTTCACTTGGCTATTTTTTGTTTAATTGGAATTGTTATTTTGATTATTGTAATCTTTTTATTATAAGGTGCCAAAAGGGATCCACAGAACCATACATAGGAGGCTAGAACATATAACAAAATAACAGAAGTATAAAAGTGACAAAATTATATAAATGCAAACAACAAATTTACATAATTACGACCTGCAAAATGACATAATTACTTGAGGACACCCTAGGATAGAGGGCCCTGCTCATAAGACTTTACATTTTTTGAAGTGTGTGTGTGGTTTGCAGTGGTTAATACGTTGCTGAAAGCTGGAGAGACAAAACTACCCGCGAGCATCACATTGTGATTCATAATACTCCTGTATCTGTTGTTTACCAATTAGTATCTTTTGGTGAAAAAATCCTCTTCATTATCAGGCCGTGATCACAACTGCAAATAGAGAGCTTGTGTTTAAGTTACTAAAATCCCACAAAGGATGAAAGTTGGCCGATTTGTCCGAATGAGCGAGGTTTGTGGTGAAAGTGCTTAGCAGCCCTTACATATCCGAAGCTATCTAGCAGCACTAGGACTTGCAGTTTCTGTGGAACTGGAAGTCCCAGCATGCCTTTCGGTTAAGTAATCTGTGGCTCACCAGAGTCTAGTTGGATGCTAGTTACAAATTTTACTTAATTTAGTTTCGATATGAACGTTCTTTTGAACTTATGTTTAGTCAGGAATATACCTATTTCTATGCTAGTGCGTAGTGGGCAGTCTGTGGTTTTCACGGTTTTCTTCATAGCTGGTATAGGCCTTTGGTGCAGCATAGTGTAAGCTGATTGGCAACCTGTACTCTCACTCTGATATTCAGCATTCCATTCCACTACGACCAGCAAGGGGAAGAGTAGAAGCTGGCTCCCTATTGGCTGGCACCGAAAACACATAAATACCTCACAACATTCTTCGAAGACCAAAGATAATAAGTACTGGTTGGACCAAGAAGAGAGATAAAGGCTAAGTTATTTTTGCATTCACTTGACAAGGGTCATCCAGAAGCGCATAGCGCACATTTTTTTACAATGATATTCATCGCCAGCAATAGTCGGAGGCAGAAATTGTATTGTGCCTTCAGTATGTGTGTTGCTTTTGTTCCTCAGCAGATGCTCGTTTTGCGGTATTTCTTGTTGCTGGTTTAAAAATATTTACTAGATCAAATAGTTCTTCTGTAAAAAAAATAATAATAATAATAAAAACTTTTTTGAGGTTATTTAAACTTTAAATACCTTTTATATTCTATGTATATAATAGTTTATTTGACTAACAAGGGGCACGCTGCATTAAAACCCATAATTTGGACTCCAGACTAAGACATTTGTGTAACAAATCAGGCACGCCAGCGAGCGGCCATATTCATTTTCTCACACGCCCACGCAGCTACCACAGTTTATACTACACTGCTTTCCCAACATTTTGGTGTTAGAAGTGGTAATCCTGTCTGTTGTGAGCATCAATTCCAATATTCCATTTAGACCACCGAAACTTGGCGGGTGGAAGAGATTCAGCGACTGATTCAGCAATTAAATTGGTGGGAATTGTTTCCTTGGAATGGAGACTTAAAATGGATCTGTCTCTGAATCTGTGACAGGCTCACAAAAAGACCCAACACCTTTTAAAAACAGGAGTTTGGCTAATGATCAGACCAGACCAGCAGCTACAATTTGTTATTTCGCTACCATATGTAGCAAGTGTTCTGCAAACCTCTTAGAAAGTAAAGTTGGCTCTGCCCAAATGAGCTTACAATTTGTGTCATGTGATTGTACGTCCTTTGTTATGATCACCTCAGTATACAGCACTGCCTATAATGTCAGTGCTTTATAAATAAAACATAATAATAATCATGTCCCCTAAACTAAAAATGACTGAAATCTGTTCTTAGAAGCAAGAGCCACTATAAATGTTTTCCTCTGACCCACTGGTGAATTAATAGACTATATTTTCATGAATATTGGTTCAAGGCCAGAAAATGGCTGCGTGGAATTGCCCCATTGATGCCACTGCTTCCTGGTGAATTCATACGTTCTCCTGACTTTTGGTCACAACAGTTGCAGTTTTGACGGGGCTCAAGAAGAACAAGGGGCCCTGGACTCCCTTCCTTAAGGCTTTTCTGCATTACTAACACCCATTCCCCTCTTGTCCTCGACTGCTGACCAAGGGAGCGGATTATGATTCAGCAGGGCAATGCCTCCTCTCTTGACTAGAACCTCCATATGACACTGTGGAGGCTCGTTCTGGGCTAGACGTCTCTATGATCTCACATCAATGTGCATATGCACAGACCCTCCTCCGGGAAGCATCCTTCTGGCACGTCAAGGTAAGTGGGGAACAGGGGGTTTCTCAGTACAAAGGGGTGGAGACGTTCTCTGGTTGTGTCTCTGCTTTTTGCAGGAATTGTGGTGCATTGGGGGCATCTTTATGCAAAGCAATGTCCAGCTTATAGGAAAAGGGCTGTATTTTTCACTGGGGAGTAGAGGGGGTGCAGGAGAGTTGAGGGGGACTATAGCTCTGCTGCAGACTGTATTCTCATGAGCATTAGTCAACCTCACCAAAACGGCTGCCTCCACTGTATGAACACGATAGGTTAACTTTAAGAACTGGGAGACTATAATGCAGAATGCAGAATTATGATATAATTTATTTTACACGTTTTGCCTGCTCCAGTTTACTGTATAATGTGCTGTATGCGTGCTCAGACCCAGGTGCAGTGGAAAAGGCCTCTCAGATGTGAATGGGATGGATACTGCAGCCCTTGGCGGGATCAGCAGGGAAGTGCGCGCACCTGTTCCACTGCTCCCTTGCTAACAGTTTACTGTTTCCCTAAGATTTACTCACTCTGCAACATCATCCCCAGGTTTAATGGTCTGCAGTTGTTGCTCATAACCAACATCTGGGATCCCTGCATGCGTCAATAAAGGTTGAAAATACAGCCTGGAGTGAAGTGTTTCCCGGTTCAGAATCGGTCACGCTCCTTTGCTGCCTATTGTGGCTCCTTCTTATTGTGAATCTTTGTGAATATAAGTGAATCTTTTTCTTTTATTTTAAGTGCACTATATAGGGCAGGCCTGTGGCTCTCCAGGTGTTGTAAAACTACAAGCCCCAGCATGCTTTGCCAGTAGACAGCCAGCCGATATCTGGCAAGGTACTCTGGGACTTGTAGTTTCACAACACCTGGAGAGCCACAGGTTGGCCAGGCCTGATATAGCAAAATCCAGTATACATATCAGAATTTCATGCAACTAATACAACCTGAGTAAGTGTATCTGAAAAGTATTTTCTCTCATTTTCTTTGTACAAGAACAACGGGATTTATTGGTAACCCAGGAATATGTGATCAGCCTTCCCAATTGCCAGCAGCGACCAGTTGGGTTTAACTGGGATCTAATAGTCCTTCTGACAAGCCCGGTAGTATTAAATCCAGATTACACATGCCTTGGTTACACTAGTTACAGAGCCCTGTAATTAATCATATACTACTGCATATCTGTAAATGCTGTCAGAGGTGTATTGTACAAGTGTTGCAGGTCCCTTTAATAGAAAACAGAAATGGGACAACTATCCTGCGATAAAACTCTTTGCTCGTATGCGTCACCTTTGTCGTGCACTGTTAGTGTTAGAGCTTACTCACACCTATTCACTTTTAATTAAAGATGCTCAGGCTCGGTTTCTCGAGAACCGAACACACCCGGATTTAGGGAATCCGAGTACCGAGCCTTTTGTGCACCCTCGGAATTGAAAACGAGACAAAACGTCATTGTGACGTCGTCGGATCTTGCGAGTATTAAATTCCTTTTTAGGATCCAACATAGCGAGGGGTGGGAGGGAGGGCGGACCCCCGATTTTCTTTTCTGCCACTGCTGTGTGCCAATGTGTCCTAGATGTGGTAGGAACTGCCGTGTGTTTGAGTCATTGCTCGGTCGCTTACCATCCAGCCAGGTCGCTGCAGTATTTGTCCGAAAGTGTATGAAAATAATATTGTGACCTGTGAGGTGGTCTAAATTGACTGCAAATGACTTGAAATTAGGTTTGTTGAGGTTAATAATAATGTAGGAATAAAAAAAAAGAGCAAAATTATGTGATTTTAGCATATTTTAAGATTTTTTCTAAAAAAACAAAATCAAAACACACGAGGGCGGTTTTGCCAAAACCAAAACACGAAGCTATTCTAGATCCAAAACCAGTTCACGGGGGTCAATGAGCGTCTCTGCTTTTATTACACATTTAATAAATTGGGACAAATAAATAAATGGTTTTGTTCTCATCACTGCATTGTAAGATGTATACATGTCACATGATAGAACTCTGTGCTCCCTGTTCCCCATGCATTAACGTGTACTACCAGTGCAATCAGTGACCTTATTATTACAATAATAACAATCACTTCCCTTTTATTGTGTATTCCACATTTTTTTTTTTGTTGTTGATAGGACCTCTCTTTAAACTTCTCATTTCAGGCTAGAGGGTTTGACTGGCACCATAAGGGTTACCTGTGGCCGTTCTGTATTTAGATTGCTGCTGCTGAGAGCAATGTGGTTTTGTTGGTTTTAGAGGGAAAGCAGTAAAAGCAAACCCGCATTGCACCACATTGCTGTCATTGTTCAGTAAGTGGACACAAATCCTCGCAGCCTTTGTTGCTTTTGTATGACAGCTGGTACTAGCAAGATTTGATCCATGTCGAGGTTTTTTTTTTCCTTTCCGCCGCAAATGTTTGAAGGAGCTTTTGGGCAGCGATCACCTACACACAGGAGAGGCAGCTGTTTTGTGGGATGAACCCCAGTGTTTGAGATTGCAGCCTATCAGTGCTCATAGTATAATATAACAATATTCATGAGGCACCTGGTCCTAGTGTATTGATCATTCTTGTGATTATTGGAGATTCTAATATCAGAACTGCTTAGGGAGGCGGAGACTGTTGGTGATTTGAACTATAATGCTATTGGCAGTGCTCATCTGTGTCGGACAATGGAGGAGAGAACATGCATAAAACAGGGACATCATCATCATCACGGTTTATTTATATAGCGCCACTGATTCCGCAGCGCTGTACAGAGAACTCCCACACATCAGTCCCTGCCCCATTGGGGCTTACAGTCTAAATTCCCTAATACACACACCGACAGACACACAGACTTGGGCCAATTTGTTAGCAGCCAATTAACCTATCAGTATGTTTTTGGAGTGTGGGAGGAAACCGGAGCACCTGGAGGAAACCCACGCAAATACGGGGAGAACATACAAACTCCTCACAGATAAGGCCATGGTTGGGAATCGAACTCATGACCCCAGTGCTGTAAGGCAGAAGTGCTAACCACTTAGCCACTTAGACATTCATGATGGACAAAATATGAATGCAGATGTGAAAACAAAGATAAGGGAGAGATGGTTTTTCAGAGAGGGCCAGGGATTTCCATAGGTGGGTAGCGGCATGGGTAAGTGGGAGCGAGAGGTGGTCATCAGAGAGGAGGCGAGGTGCAGTGTGACCCAATTACAATGTGACCATAGAGAGAGGCATATATTTCTCAGATTTCCTCCTAATACACAAGTGATGTTAATATATGTATAAACTCCATTAACTAGTATATGTAGATCGCTTTCATTTGGTGATATCACTTCAGTGGTAATTAGGGAAACTTGTGTACTGTAAGGAATAATGCACTCCATACTGTAAATTATTAAAGAGTTTAATAACCAGCATAAAATCGCTGTGCCTACAACTTCCTGATTTTATTTGTTCACAGAACTCCTTAGTGTCTACTAATATCCATATAGGTTCTAGAAGGGAGTATCGGATCCCATATATATTTTCTTCTTTTGTGGAATATTTTCCATATTAGTCAAGTAAAAATAATTAATAATGAATTGTCTACTAATTTATTTATATTTTACCACCAGACAATTATTTAAACTTCTACCTGATCACATCTGGCTCACAAGCTGATATAAACCATTATCTGCAATAGAGAATATGTGTAAACATTCTCATAAGAGTACGCCTGCCTGATGATATAATGCACCTTGGTACTCTTTGCCATTTGTACTGTTACTATACTTAGGTTTGGTTATTATATTTGGCATGCTCCCTGCGTTATACCTAAGCAGTCTCTTGCACCATCTTTCTACACCTCTCCTCACACTACTTTTGACTTCTACAGCCCAGGTAGGTAACCTGTGGTTGCCCAGGTTTTGTAGAACTTTGCTGGTCACATGATTCATCACATGACACCAAGAGATGCTGCAGGTTTTATAATGGGCGGTGGCCTAGTGGTTAGCACTACTGCCTCACAGCACTGGGGTCATGAGTTCGATTCCCGACCATGGCCTTATCTGTGTACAGTTTGTATGTTCTCCCTGTGTTTGCGTGGGTTTCCTCCGGGTGCTCCGGTTTCCTCCCACACTCCAAAAAAAACATACTGGTAGATTAATTGGCTGCTATCAAAATTGACCCTAGTCTCTCCCTATCTGTCTCCCTTCTCTGTCTGTCTGTCTCTGTATCTGTGTGTGAGTGTGTGTCTACATTGGGGAATTTAGACTGTAAGCTCCAATGGGGCAGGGACTGATGTGAATGAGTTCTCTGTACAGCGCTGCAGAATTAGTGGCGCTATATAAATAAATGATGATGATAATGGTCTGTCTTGTCATTTTGGTTCAGCATACGGTAACAAATTTAATGGTCCATCAGAATTGTCCTCTCAATAAACAACTGTTTGCGGTACAGATCTTTTCCATGATTTCTCTGTATATTTGAACAGAGGGTGGTCGTTTTTAAAATAGGTGAGATCGTAGAGCACTCTTATAAATATGGTTCACCTTCGGGTGAGGATAATTGTACACAAAACTGAAAATACAGATTGCAGTGGAATATCCCAGGTCCGAAAGGTTTCTTACCTGAGGTCCGGTGATCAGACTACCCTGCACCAGTCTCTGCTCCTTCCGTGCTCGCTCCTGTGTGAGCATGAGTGAACGAAACAGCACTGTCTCCATGTTGGCAGATGTAAGGAGTGTCCATCGTCTTTTCAGGGCTTATCTGACTAGGATCGGAGCGATTTTTTTGTTTTAACTTTTCTTCTCCTGAGGTCAGGGTTGCTTGTGACACATGCTGTGAGGCGAGGAGAGGAAGGAATCCACATTTTCATCTAGTATTCCACCCAAAACTGAGTTTTCAGTTTTAGGTGGAATTACCTAGTAATTTATGGCATACTTGTCCACTCTCCCGGAATGTTTGGAAAACTCAAGAATTCCGTGTAGGTCTCCAGGACTCATAGGAGAGCAGACCTTTGTCCCGTATCCTGCCCACTTCCTAGTGAAGTGGGCAGGATGTGAGCCGTGAATCGCGTCATTTTGGCCTTGGTCACCCACATCTAACTCACTTCACCACCTCTCCGGGAGATCCCGAAGGCAAGGTGTAAAAAGTTGACAAGTATGATTTATGGCCTTGTACATATCTAAACATCTTTTTGACTTTCTTCTGTGTTTTCAAGCCGTGTATTTCTATCGTCAAGCAATGATTTGTTTAGTTCTTTTTTGCCCTGGAGTATGACACAGTTGTGATGTAATTTTTCTATTGTATACAATTGTTTCTAGAGAGCAGCTTTGTGTCATAATTTCATGGTAGCTAAAGTACTATCTCTACCTGGTTGTATAAATACATGGCTGGTTATAAAGCTCATTGCAAGTTTTCAAGGGTCTGTGGTGGTCGTGGTGTGCAACAGGCAGACTGTCTGCATAGCCTAGCTTTGTGCTCCCGATCAGTGGGGTGACATGGGGGGAGGGGGGGGGGGTTTAGGAGTACATGTAGGGTCTGAGTGCATCTGGGGGCAAATTGTGACAAGGGGGGGGGAGGGTGAGTGCCAAGTGGTGGAATTTTGCAACCAGTGAGGGCCATGTGGGGGCATTTTGTGCGAAGTGGGGGTTGGAGGACATGTGTGTCTTTTTCGGAGCAAGTGGGGGTCCGAGTGGCCTGTGGTGGAATTTTAGAGCAATTGAGGGACATTTTAAGCTCTAGTTCGCATTGCCTATAACTTTTGCTCACCAGCTACACTGCGCATCTCTTCCTTTTACTCTCTGACCATCAACTCCATTCCTCCATTGTCTTTGCACCTCTTTCAGTGGCTCTAAACCTGTTATTTGCGCCCACACTATTGGTGTTTCAAGTTTTATCCTGCTCTG